>NW_012104576.1:2263721-2283002 GCF_000951045.1 Mandrillus leucophaeus
CATGCCTGTAATCCCAGCTACTCGGGAGGCTAAGGCAGGAGAATCGCTTGAACCAGGGAGTCAGAGGTTGCAGTGAGCTGAGATCACGCCATTGCACTCCAGCCTGGCGACAGAGTGAGACTCCATCTCAAAAAAAAAAAAAAGAAAAGAAAGAAAGAGAATGGGTGGCATTTGTTTCCATGAATAAGTTTTTCAATGGTGATTTGTGAGATTTTGGTGCACCCCTCACCCGAGCAGTATACACAGAACCCAAGTTGTGGATTGTTAACAGCTTTTAGATCACACTTTGAATGGCATTACTCTAAGCTTTTGCTTCCTGTGTTTCCTAATTTATAATGTTGGACCCTAATATTTATTTCATGTGATGATTGTCAAAAATCAAGTGAAATAATATAAATAAATTCCTTATAACATTAAGTGTCTAGTATATTGTGAACACTGAGAAATTAGGAGCCCCTTATGATGCCTATGTCAGAAACAGGGACAAAGAGACAGATTTGTAAGAAGTAGACACTCAAGTATTCATAGATGAGTTCCATCTAGGTTAATTTTCTGCCCACCCCATTGGATGCTCAGTTGTTCCTTTGGGAGACGTATCCCAGAACTCCTGTTTTTTTCAGTGATGTCTTAAAAGCGGTAAGCCACGAGTCGTCCCAAAGCTCTGCACATTCTGAACTCTCAGCCTGCTGTTCTATTTTGCTCAGTATACACATGACCCTAGGATGACACTAAAAATAAGCAGTATAGACATTAATATGCCTATCTAAAAAAAGTGAGTACCTTATGATCAGGATTTTAACTGTGGCACAGGATTGTAACTCTCCCTGTAAAGCACAGTCAAATTAAATTGAGAAAATGCCACTTAAATAGTCTATTTAATAACAGTGCTATTACTGCATTGGCATCCATTTGGTTTCAGGAGTGGGATGAATAGAGGTCCCTACAAGGCTAGAAGAGGGCACAGTGATGCCCTGTAATGACACCCATCGGAATGATTCATGTAATAGACAGTGATGGGTTGTCAGGAAGTGCAGCTGCATCACAGTGAATGTCAGCATCCTTCAGGCAATATACAAAGCTGTATGAGCATCTAAGTGTTTAAATCATGGTGCTGACATGAAACAGGAAGGGTTTCCCTGCTCATGGTATTTAATTGATTCTGGCACGAGCTGCAACTAAAGCACCAACAAAACATAAAAAAGGAAGATAGCAAATATCACTAAGATGTGTCTGATTACTCTAACCCTGAGTGATAGCCTCAAAATTCTCAGCAAAAATCACCTCGTAGGCCGGGTGCGGTGCTCACACCTGTAATCCCAGCACTTTAGGAGGCCGAGGTGGGCAGATCACCTGAGGTCAGGAGTTTGAGACCAGCCTGGTCAAGATGGTGAAAGCCTGTCTCTACTAATAATACAAAAATTAGCTGGGCATGGTGACACACACTTGTAATACCAGCTACTCGGGAGGCTGAGGCAGGAGAATTGCTTGAACTTGGGAGGCAGAGGTTGCAGTGAGCTGAGATCATGCCATTGCACTCCAGCGTGGGCGACAAGAGTGAAACTCTGTCTCAAAAAAAAAAACAAAAACAAACAAAAAAAAAATCACCTCATAAAGACAGCATGAGGCATGAGTAAAAGCTCTCAGAATTCAGATTCATACCAAATGTAAGTGTATATCAAAGTATACCCAATAATCAGTATTAAAAACACTTCCCATAAAGTATATCAGAGAACAACGAATCCTGTTGTAAATAGTATTTAACTTTTCAGCTGTGATAGGGAAAACTATAACACTGAAACATATCCGAAAGATAATATCTGTCAAATTTCAAGCACCTGAAAAAACTTCTATAGGAAATTGTTACCGAAACACCAAGGGTTTGGTCTAGGTCCTGCTGCTATCGGCACAGAAAGCCAATGACTGAGAGAAGAGTTGCCAAGGAAGAAGGCTTTAATTGGGTGCTGCAGTTGAGGAGATGGAAGCTCAGTCTCAAATCCATCTCCCCCACCAGCTAAAACTAGGTGTTTATATAGCAGAGAAGAAATGTGACAATGTGTAAGAAAATAGGAACTCAGAAGGGACAAGGAAGCAATCATGATGAATGAGGGGTCGGCATCTATCCCATTGTCTGGATGTGGTGATCTGGGGAGTTCTAGTTCTTTGGTACTTTTTTTTTTTTTTACCAGGCCTGATGGTCATTTCTTTTGGAAGGAACTCAGATAAAACAAATACAAGTTTCAAGCTTTAAGACCAGAGGGTCAATTTCTATGTGCATATTACAAAAAATAACAATAACAACTATCTGTGGAACTATGGGTGAATTTCAAAAGTCTCAAACGTAAATAAACTGTTAGAGGAAAAAGACGTGAAAGTCAGATAAAAAGTCAATACGAGTCAATTCAATGAGAAGAAATATCAACACATTGACAGGTTATGTGGTCTAAAACAATGAAGCATATCCTAGAATTGATCATTTTCTACTAGTTGAATTGGCAACATCAGTTTCATTATCAGAGGGTACATAAAAGTAGTGGTGTAGAGCTGGAAGAAGAAAAGTTCTAGCTTCTAAAGCAACTGGAACAGAGGAAAAAGAACATTAAAGAAACGACATGGAAGGTAGCACAAGAAGAGAATAAGGCAGGCTGCCCGTAAGCAGCTAAAGTGGTTATGAGTAGGAGCTTCCAGCCGCACATATGCGGGTTGAAATTTTTCTCTAAAATCGGGTTGGTGGCTGGGCACAGTGGCTCATGCGTGTAATCCCAGCACTTTGGGAGGCCAAGGTGAGAGGATCACTTGAGCCCAGGAGTTCAAGACCTGCGTGGGTGAAATAGTGAAATCCTGTCTCAAATAATAATAATAATAATAATAATTTAAAAATAATAAAGTAAAATGGGTTTGGCAAGGTCTACCTTGAAGATTTAATGAGATAATATATGGAAAGGACTTAGCACGATCCTAACATGTGCTTGGGTAGTTCTGAAGCCATAACCACAGACCTGAAGTCTAAATGACTCTTTAAAAACTCATGCTTTTCCTTTGGTCCTTTCTTGAAGAAAGATCTTCTGCTGTTTAGCTTTTGAGCCATCCTAGATGTCATCCCTGTCTTCAGTTTTGCCTGCCATTTTCATTTCCTCTCTTTGGGATGGCTCACATACTCATTTCCCCCTTTCCAGCCTCACTTTGGACAACTTCTGCGCCCTTCCAAGGTTCATAATCAGGAAACGGAAGAGTGATTAGTACATATTTCTAGTTCAGAAGTCCTCTCAAGAAGAAAAACAACTAGAATGATACTGATGATTACACTTTCCAAGTGAACAAACAATAATATCCATGAAAGATTTTAAAAATAATTTTATGCATAACTAGAAATGCTGGGGACTAATGAGCTAAAACAGTTTGAAATTGTATATCAATGTGTACTAGGAAAACACTACCCACAATAAAATATTTTTTAATGAAATTTGGATTTGAAATTTTTTTTTTTTTGAGACGGAGTCTCGCTCTTGTTGCCCGGGCTGGAGTGCAATGGTGTGATCTCAGCTCACCGCAACCTCCGCCTCCCAGGTTCAAGTGATTCTCCTGCCTCAGCCTCCCGAGTAGCTGGGATTACAGGCATGCACCGCCACGCCTCGCTAATTTTGTATTTTTTTTAGTAGAGACAGGGTTTCTCCATATTGAGGCTGGTCTCGAACTCCTAAACTCAGGTTATCCACCTGCCTCGGCCTCCCAGAGTGCTGGGATTACAGGTGTGAGCCACTGCGCCTGGCCTGAAAAAATTTTTAATTCTACACTGATACCGTAGCAAGCTCAAACCCGAGCTGCAACTCTACTTGTAAATAGTGCAATACTGACTTTCTTTTCTTTTCTTTCTTTTTCTTTTTTTTTTTTCTTCCAAGACAGGGTCTCCCTCTGTCACCCAGGTTGGAATGCAGTGGCACCGTCATAACTCACTGCAGTCCAGAGCTCCTGGGCTCAAAGGATCACCTCAGCCTCCTGAGTAGCTGGGATTGATGGCATGCACCACCACACCCAGCTAATACTTAAATTTTTTTGCAGAGACGAGGTCTCACTATGTTGCCCCAAGTGGTCTGGAACTCCTAGGCTCAAGTAAGCCTCCCAACTCAGCCTCCCAAAGTGTTGGGATTACAGGTGTGAGCTGCTGCTCCTGGCCGATATTGTCTTATTATGTAAATGACAGTAAGATTTAGATATACAGGAAGAAAAGGAAAAATAAATTTATTTTCAATGAGTTATAGTAAGTTCAAAATTTCAAAATGAAGGGCAAGTATTCAACCTGACACTGGTAACATTAGAATCTAATCAAAATGGGATAACAGCAAAAGTTATTTCCTTTCCACCTATTTTTGCATATATCCTGATTGACCACCTGCAAGACTTTTACTATGCTTGAGGTGCTGCTACTAATTTACATTTCAGGCCTGTTTTAGATGAGTCATCCTGTGAAAAAAGCTGTGGCCTCAACTATATGTAATCTTTTATGCCAAGTAATATTAAGTGTTTCTTGGAACATCTCACAAAAGGTACATTCTGTTCTGCCAGCCTAGTGCTAGCAAAAATATTTCTCCTTAATAACCCAAGGTAAAGAGCATATATATTTCTGAAAATCATAAAGTCCTGGGCAGGAAGAGAAATCATTTTACATGTTCCTCAGGCTTAAAGTTTGAATTAACTATTGAGAAGCAAATAAGACTCTAGCCTGTTTGTAAACATCTCCAGAGATGATTATTGCAAAACTTCAGAGACTCGTTGCTATTCAACAATTCTTTGTCTTCTTCAAACAGAATTCAAGGGTTGGGTTTATCCTCATTTCCTCCACTGTGAAGCGGAAGAGCTGAACACTGGCCTCACCCTCACTGCAGATACTTGACGTTGACGAAGTGGTCTAAATGTATTTAACTTTCCTCAAGTGTCTGGCGTTTTCTGTACATAGACATACAATCGCCACCTGATGAACCATCCCTAAAGCTTTATCTCTCACTTGAACAATTTCACTCTCTTTTCCTTGCTTCCCTGCAGAATTACCTCTCTCCTTCGCACACACACTAACAATTTTACCTTTCGATATTTAATTTGCTGTAAACTTCCATTTTCTGTATCAGAACTATCATTTTTAAATTATTCTCATCACAGGCACCAAAATGCAACTTTTTTTCCTCTAGAG
Source organism: Mandrillus leucophaeus (assembly GCF_000951045.1). Taxonomy (NCBI): domain Eukaryota; kingdom Metazoa; phylum Chordata; class Mammalia; order Primates; family Cercopithecidae; genus Mandrillus; species Mandrillus leucophaeus. Next base: position 2,268,904 of record NW_012104576.1, read on the forward strand.
GTGGGAGATTTTTCACAAGACAATAATGCTTTTTGCCTTTTATTCAAGTGGCTGTTTTCAGTGATTAAAGGAAAACATTCCGGCTGTTTTTAGATGTCTGCTTACTAACTCAATCCTGAGGACCCGTCTGCAGAACTCCTGATCATGCCTCAGCAAAGATACCAGTTACTCCAGTTTCTACTACAGTTGCTTAATACTAGTGAAAACTGTAGCTGCTAAACTGTGAATGTCAACCAGTGATTTCTAATTCCTCTGAAAATCAAATTTCCCTCACAACTTAGGCTGGCTTCAAACAGCAACAACTACTGTTAGACTCCTAACTTAATGTTTTCCTGTCTTCTATATTGCTCCTCTCTCCTATTTTTTAGCTTCTTGATTAAATTCAAGTGTAGTCTCTTTAAAGAACTGCTCCTCCCATGCCAATTTTAATCAGCAGGGTGTGGGTCCCCAGGTGCACCCTGGCAGATTGAATATTTTTCAGAGTGCCAAAGTGAAAATGGTTGAGTGGCTTTACTATACATAGTAATAGCCTAGTATAATGTGAAGGCTCTTATCAGTAACCAGCCCTCAACCCTCCTGGTTCAGTCAATCCACTGGCTTTGGTTTTTTCTCTTAGCTTTTACTCTTTTGCTGTTTGATCTCTGTGGTTCTTCTCTGAACTCTCATCACCAAGTTAAACAGGTCTAACTCTTTTGAAGGGATAAGTGCTACAGACAGCATTCTTAGAAGGCTCCGACCAGCCTGTCAGTAATGACACAACAGAGAAAATAACAACGTCTTGAGTGTTAAGGTTACTGACCAAGGCCCCGGGGTAGTTGCCACTGCCTAATCAGGCCAGTGAGACTGACCCAAGGTGCTCAAGTTGGTGGTATCCCAAGGTATTTTAAAGGAAAGGAGCTAAAATATGTACCAGCACCATCATTTCGTAACATCTAGTATTTCAGTTAATTTTTGCATTACATATATTGTCTCATTTAATTTACTATCCATAAGAACCCTGAGAAAGAGGTTCTTACTATCTCCATTTAACAGATGAAAAACCTAAGGCCCCGAGAGGAGGTGTTAAAAATCAGAAAGAGATTCCAGGCTTGTCTGACTTCAGAGTGCAAGCTTTTACATCAAATCATGCTGTTCTGCAAAATACGGTGGGCTGGGAAAGGCTTCTCAGACCACCAGGGTGCTTTGGGGTCCTATTCAAATGGTCAAAATGGTGTATGAAAAAAAGAAATGGTATATAGCTTGGGGCACGGACTATGAGGTGTTTTCACACTTACTAGAAAATTGTCCTCTATAAATATTGAATTTTCTTCTTCAATGAGTGGCTCTGAGTCAACCAGAGAGATGTAAATGTTTTACAAATGTTTTGCAGTAGCATATGAAGCCTCATAACTTTGCAGAAACCAGTAGCTTCTATTTCACTTTCCTTACCCCAGTTTAATACTGCTTGGAAGGGTGGGAAAAGGTGACTAGGGATATAAGAAAAAATAGAGAGGAAATTGATATGGTGCCAAAGATATAACGTAGAAATATTTTTCTAAAATAGACTTTGGGATGCTCGAACAGGATTTCTAGGAGGCTAGATTCAAGTTAGTGGTAAGTTGTCCACGCAGTTTTAGGATCTGGGAATATGCTTGATTACTACAGAAAGCTTTGGGTGCAATTTTTATATTAATGGGGTCTACAAGCATGCCCTTTTCAGACTAACATTTGTCAATGGCTCTATACTGTCAGAGTTCACCTGTCTCTATCAAATCTGTGGACAGATGGTCCCTATTTTGAGTTTATGTAAATTATTGTTATAGTTTATCGTTTCTGGGTTTTCCATTCTGCCTTTTTTCCCCCCGACTCACTTTCCAATATACCAACATGATTTTGATACTAATTCTGTTTTCCACAATTAACTATCCATGCAGATTATCTGTAAATGAGTAAGTCTCTCAGTACCACCTAGGACTCACTCTTGTGAAACGTTTACATCTCTCTGGTTGACTCAGAGCCACTCATTCAAGAGGAAAATTCAACGTTTCTAGAGGACAGTTTTCTAGTGTGAACACAACTCATAGTCTGTGCCACACACCGTATCATTTCTTTTTTCAAAAAAGTAGATTTTATAAAGATATAATTATAATCACCAAGTATTATTTAACGTTCTTAAAAGTACTATCAATACTGTGCTACATTTGTTTCACACTGAAAGTCAGAGTTCTTGGTAAAATAAGTCTTTTCCTCTGAAACTCAGAAATTGCCATATAGGATAATAATATATTGCACATAAAAAAATAAAAATAAAAATATATATATTGCACATAAACTTCTAATGATAAGCATAAGAATTTGCTTCCTCGAAAAGGGGAATTATTTTGAGGTAGGTACATTTTTCAAATATAGCCCCTAATTCATTTTCTGCTACTAGAAGTTTATGTTTTGCAGGGGGAGAGATGAAGTGATGAATTTATATTTTCATTAATGTGTAATTTTGACAACTAAAGTTAGAGCACGTAAATTGCCCTTCATGTTATTTTATTAATGTTTGTGTACTCCAATAATTGTTCAATTATAATTAAACTATGCAGTGTTTCCATCAATTTAAAGAAAAACAACAGAAAAGATTAAGTGGAGTGGGCAAATTTATTTAAAGCATAAAGTTAGAGTAAGATTAGAAGGAAATTCAGGAATATGAAGGGAATTTTATTTGTTGAAATGTTGACATTATGTAGTATGTATTAATTTCTATACATTTATTTTTATTTTTATTTCTTTTTGAGACGGGGTCTCACTCTGTCACCCAGGCTGGAGCGCAGTGTGACTCTATCTCGGCTCACTGCAACCTCCACCTCCTGGGTTCAAGCAATTCTCCTGCCTCAGCCTCCCGAGTAGCTGGGACTACAGGCGACCACCACCACACCCAGCTAATTTTTGTATTTTTAGTAGAGACAGAGTTTTGCCGTGTTGGCCAGGCTACTCTCAAACTACCGACCTAAGGTGATCCGCCTGCCTTGGCTTCCCAAAGTGCTGGGATTACAGGTGTGAGCCACTGTGCGCAGCCTAATTTTTGTACATTTTAAATGCAGCATGTGTAATATATAATTTTAACTCTATATCATGAAAATTTATAAATACACAAGTAGAGTCACATGTAATGAACCATGATATGTCTATCACCCGAGATCAACAATTATTAATGTTTTATCATGGTTACTTCATTCAACTTTTTCTTCTTATCTCTCTGAGATTTCTGGTTATTTTATCATTTTTCATGTCATTTTATCCTATTTGTCTAAAAAACTGTGACATTTTCTTACATACTCATAATACCAGCAAAAAAGTGATGATTTCTTAATATGATGTAAAACTCAGTCCATTTCCAAAATTCCCCCAATTATCTCATAAATGTCTTTTTATACTTGGTTTGTTAAAATCAGGATCTAAATAAGTTCCACTTATTCCATTTAATAGTTATGTCTCTTAAATCCTTTTTTCTCTTCATATTTTCATTCATTCTTTTTTTCTTTTTTTTTTTTTTTGAGACAGAGTCTTGCTTTGTTGTCCAGGCTGGAGTGCAGTGGCATGATCTCAGCTCACTACAAACTTCACCTCCTGGGTTCAAGTGATTCTCCTGCCTCAGCCTCCCAAGTAGCTGGGATTACAGGCATGCACCACCATGCCCAGATAATTTTTGTATTTTTTTCTAGAGATGGGGTTTTACCATGTTGGCCAGGCTGGTCTTGAATTCCTGGCCTCAAGTGATCCACCCACCTCAGCCTCCCAAAGCACTGGGATTACAGGTGTGAGCCACCACACTCGGCCTGTTCATTGGTTTTTAAAAACCTTTTCTATGTGTTTTTACTTTTTAAAAATAATAAACTCATGAGTTTTTATAAATTTAGTGTGCTTGAATAAATTGCAGTCATTTTTCCTCTTAGATGTTCCATTTCTCATCTTGGACATTGGAAGTCTTTCAAGCTGGCCCCATGTTCTTCTAATATAACCAAACTGATCTTAAAGAGTCTCTTTGTTTTCTGGTGTGTGTGCACACACACACATACAGACACACACACACACACACACACACACACAATCCATCTTATTCATTTCCTATTTCAAGTTTCAAATCCATGATTTTCAAAGCACCTGGTTGGTATTTCCAATGGACCACAATTTTGATACTAGATGTGCTCCTTGCTTCTGAGTTACTAATGTTTTTAAGTCTTCTCAGTGTACCAAAGTAGGAAATGGTATTTTTTTAAATTGTGGCAAAATACACATAACAAAATTTATCAACTTAACCAGTTTTAAGTATAGTACAGTTCAGTAGTGTTAAGTACAGTCATGTTGTACAACCAACCTTCAGGATGCTTTACATATTTCAAAGCTCTGTACCCATCAAATAACATTCTCCCAGTCCCTCAGTCCATGGCAATCACAATTCCATCTTTTGCCGCTATGAATGCTCTACTCTAGGTGCCTCATATTAGTGGAATCATATAGTATTTATCTTTTTCTGTGGCTGGCTTATTTCACTTAGCATAATGTCCTCAAGTTCATCTATGTTGTAGCATGTGTCAGAATTTCATTCCTTTTTAAGACTGAATAATATTCCATTGAATGTGTGTGCCACATTTTGTTTATTCCATTCATCCATCCATGGACACTTGTGCTGCTTCCACCCTTTGGCTGTTGTGTATAATGCTGCTATGAACATGGGTGAACAAATACCTCTTAGAGATCCAACTTTCAATTTGTTTATGTATATATCAGAAGTGGAATTTCTGGATCATATGGTAATTCTAGTTTCAATTATTCGAGGGACCACCGTATCGTTTTCCACAGCAGTTGAGCCATTTTACACTCCCACCAAGAGGGCACAAGGGTTCCAGTTTCTCCACATCCTCAGCAATGCTGGTTATTTTCTGGAATTTTGTTGTGTTGTATTTTGTTTTAATAACAGCCATCTTTATGGGTGTAAGGTGGTATCTCACTGTGGTTTCAATTTGCATTTCTCTAATGATTAGTGATGCTGAGCATTTTTTCATGTGCTTCTTGGCCATTTGTTTATCTTCTTTGCAGAAATGTTATTCAAGTCCTTTGCTCATTTTTAAATTGAGTTGTTAGTTTTTTTGTTGTTGAGTTCTAGATCTTTGTATATTCTGAACATCATGCCCTTATCAGTTACATGATTTGCAAGTATTTTCTCCTATTCTGCATGTTGCACTTTTCAATATATGATTATGTCTTTTCAATGTACAGAACTTTTAAATTTTTATGAAGTCTAGGCCAGGTGTGGTGGCTCACGCCTGTAATCCCAGCACTTTGGGAGGCCAAGGTGGGACGATCACTTGAGGTCAGGAGTTCAAGACTAGCCTGGCCAACATGGTGAAACCCCATCTCTACTAAAAATACAAAAATTAGCCAGGCATGGTGGTGGGTGCCTGTAATCCCAGCTACTCGGGAGGCTGAGGCAGGAGAATCGCTTAAACCCAGGAGGCAGAGATTGCAGTGATTCAAGATTACACCACTGCACTCCAGCCTGGGTGACAAGAGTGAGACTCCATTGCAAAAAAAAAAAAAAAAAAACAAAAACAAAAACAAAAAAACATAGTCTATAAGGTCTAATTTGTGTATTTTTCTTTTGGTGCCTGGTTTTTGTTTTTGGTATTTAGGAAATCCTTGCCAAATCCTTGCTTCCTTGCCATGAAGCTTTCTCCCTATGTTGTTTTCTAAGAGTTTTATAATTTTTATTTTAAGTTTAGGTCTTTGATCTGTTTTGAGTTGATGTTTGTACATGATGTAAGGCAACTCATTCAACTCATTTTTTTTGCATGTGAATATCCAATGTTCCCAGCACCATTTGTTGAGGGGACTAAAATGTCTTGGCACCCTTGTTGAAAACCATTTGACCATACCACACATGTGAGGGTTTATTTTTTGGTTCGCTATTTTGTTCTATTGGTCTATATATCTATCTCTATGCCACTATCACACTGTTTTGATTACTATAGCTTTGTAATAAGTTTTGCAATCAGGAAGTGTTTTTTCTTTTTCAAGATTGTTTTGGCTATTTAGGGTCCATTCAGATTAAATATGAATTGTAGAATAAATTTTTATATTTCTGCAAAAATGCCACTGGAATTTTGATAAGGATTGCATTGAATCTGTAGATTAGTGTCAGTAATACTGACATTTTAACATTAAGTCTTTCCATCCATCAGGACAGCTTTTCCTTACTTGTCTTCTTTAATTTCTTTCAGTGACGTTTTATAGTTTTCAGTGTACAAGTTTTTCACCTCTTTGGCCTAAATATTTTATTATTTTTGATGCTATTGTAAATGGAATTGATTTCTGAATTTCCTTTTGGGATTGTTTATTATTAGTGTATAGAAACACAACTGATTTTTGTGTGTGTTGATTTTGTATCTTGCAACTTTGCTGAACTGATTTGTTAGTTCTGACAGCTTGCATATGTGTATATGTGTGATGTTCAGGGTGTCCTACATATACGTCATGTTGTCTTCCAGCAGACATAATTTTACTTTTTCCTTTCCAGTTTGCATGCCTTTTATTTCTTCTTGCCTAATTGCTTTGTCTAGGAATTCTAGTACTATGTTGAATAAAATTGGTGAGAGTGGGCATCCTTGTCTTGTTCTTGATCTTAGAAGAAAAGTTTTTAGTCTTTTACCATTGAGTATGAGGTTAACTGTGGGTTTTTCATATATGGATTGAGTAACAGGAGTTCTACAGAGGTAATAGTCAAGTTGAGATCTGATTGACAAGAAGTAGTCATGTAAAGTGCATTTCAGACAGGGGGAATGGCAAGGACAGAAACTCCAAGATAGGAATAAATTTAATGAGGTTATGGAATAAAAAGAAGGTCAGTGTGATTAAAATATAGTAGGCAAGGAGGAGATATTTTTAGATGAGGTCAAAGAAGAAGAGAGGTGGTGATTTTATTTTAAATGCAAAGAAAAGCAATATAATTGTATACACAAAGCACTGTGTTAGGCATACAAACACATAAGATATAGCCATTGCCCTTAGGAAAGATAGAATTGTTAAGATCTCTGATAAAAAAAATAGGTAGTTGACAAATTTTGGAATGACAATTGAAAAATCTTAGCCATGCCTGTTTGTAATGATATATAACTTTGATAGTGTCATATTATCCTTTCCATGTATGTTTACATAGTTGTTGAGCGATCAAGGGGGCCTAATAGCACTCCCACACTACCCATTTCTGTGTCAATTAAGAGACAGACAAGGAGTAACACAGAGATGAAAACACGTTATTACTATTGAAAATATCGATATTGGAGATCATGGCTCACATATGCAGATAGATTGCATTCTCATTCTTTAAAAACAATTTTTTGGCCAGGTGCGGTGGCTTATTCCTGTAATCCCAGCACTTTGGGAGACTAAGGTGGGCAGATCACTTGAGGTCAGGAGTTCAAAACCAGCCTGGCCAACATGGTGAAACCTCGTTTCTACTAAAAATACAAAAAATTAGCTGGGCATGGTGGTGGGCGCCTGTAGTCCCAGCTACTCGGGAGGTTGAGGCAGAAGAATCGCTTGAATCCAGGAGGTGGAGGTTGCAGTGAGTCAAGATTGAGTCACACTGCACTCCAGCCTGGGCAACAGAACAAGACTCCATCTGAAAAATAAAAAAAACAATATTTTTCTTTAGAGACAGGATCTCATTCTGTCACTCAGACTGAAGTGCAGGTATGCATCATAGCCTTGAACTCCTGGGCTAAAGTGATCCCCCCCCATTTCGGCCTCCCTAGTAGCTGGGATTACAAGCACAAGCCACTGTGCCTGGTTTGACTTCCTATTCTTGAAACATCAGAACTACAGACTTGCTTGCCTGGTCACAGTGGAGCTAGAACAGGACAGACACTGTCTCTGCAAAATTATACAAGAGATTAGAGACAGTAAAGTGGAGAGAACAGATTCCAGACTCTGGACCCAGACTGACTGGGTTCCAATCTTGGTTCTGTAACTTACCAGTTGTACAATTTAATATCTGTTGTCTCAGTTGCCTTGCTTATAAAATGTGGGTACCTTTTTTTTTTTTTTGAGATGGAGTCTCACTCTGTCACCCGAGATGGAGTGTAGCAGCACAATGTCGTCTCACTGCAACCTCTGCCACCCAAGTTCAAGCGATTCTCGTGTCTCACCCTCCTAAGTAGCTGGGGCTGACTACCGGCACGAACCACCATGGCCAGCTAATTTTTTGTATTTTTAGTAGAGATGGGGTTTCACCATGTTGACCAGGCTGGTCTCAAACTCCTGACCTCAGGTGATCCGTCCGCCTTGGCCTCCCAAAGTGCTGGAATTACAGGGGTGAGCCACTATGTCCGGTCAAATGTGGATACTATTAAAAATACTTTGTTGACCAGCCTGGCCAACATGGCGAAAACCCATCTCTACTAAAAATACCAAAAAAAGCCAGGCATGGTGGCGGGCGCTTGTAATCCCAGCTATTCGGGAGGCCAAGGCAGGAGTATTGTTTGAACCTGGGAGGCAGAGTGAGCCGAGATCACGCTCCAGTCTGGAAGTGCAGGTATGTTATTACACTCCAGCCTGGGTGACAAGAGCAAGACTTTGTCTCAAAAACAAAACAAAACACAAAAACTTCACAAAAAGGATTATATACTGCAGCGCATTGTGCATCTTGTTAAACTTGTCTAATTTTTATTTAAAACTGATGATTATTCCATTCCTTAGATGTATTTGAATTTATTTAATCAGAGGATCATTGTTTAAATGTAAGAATGCAGTTTCATCTATTCTGTAAGCTAGAGATCACACATCAACAACATTTACTGCTGAAATTTCGAATGAAGTGCTTCATTTCCACAAGCCAGTGTTCTGACTATAAGAGAAAAATTGTTTAGTTGACGTTTTTGGCATGTGGAAGCCACTGGAAAATTATAGATAATGAAGTATGTATTTTTATCATAAAAGGAGAAGAGTAATTAAGGACTTCAGTGTAAACTTAGCTAAATGAAGAGTCAGGAGTACAAAAATATTCTAATGTTAACTATCAAAACTCTTCAGATTAAGATTATTTCAGTTTAGTACAATAACACAAAACGCAAAATTCTTTCAACTTGAAAGTTTACCCAACGGCAGCCATAAGCAGTTCTAAATAGGGAATTCTTGTGGTCATAAAGGGAACAGCCTATGACATCAGCCAACAACAATGCAGAAATCTTAAAGTAGAAGCGTCACAGGACTTGCTCTTCCAAATGCTGCATGACAAATATTACTAGGAAATATGCTTAACATTTATTTATTTTTATTCTCAATTTAAGTAAAAATTTACAATGGTTTTAGTTACGGTGATTTTTAGACATGATTTGAAGTCATTTAAGTCCTAATACGTAAATTGGAATTTGAAATTAAAAGTTCGTTTCTCTTTGAAGTTTATCTTACCTTGAAAAGTAGACATAAACAGCATACTCTTTAGTTGTGCGGTTCGATCACAAAAGATTCTGCTTTTTCTGTTCTACCTCTTAAAGGTTAAATAACATGCAGTGACAATCATGTTATAAGAAAATATTTGGAAGTACTATCTGATGGTTTAAATATTGTTTTAGATAAGACTAATCAATATACAACTCACAGTTCCAGGGCAACCACAGAGACATTTGTTTCGGCATGTAGTCTCTAAAAGAACTAATGGTGTAAGTGCTTAAAATAGTTATTCTTAATGTTTTGTTGTTAAGATCTCATTCAAACCACAACAATGCAGATATATAAGTAAAATTCTGTCTAGAATTTTAGGGGTTTCATAGTATCCCGTTCATAGGCATGAGGCAAGAACTCGGCCTAAGATAGTATGTTGTGGGGATTAATTTGTGTGTTCTAGGGGAAGAGGGTGGGAGGGAGGTGCAGGGAAGATGTTCTTACTTACCCCAAATGCCTTTTTTTAAGTGAAAAGTATCCTTCCTACTCCCTAATGTACCTGGCCTGAAATTGAGCTGTTCCTAACTTAAAATTGCAACTGCTAACTTTCCTTAAGATGCAGTTAAATGAGAAAAGAAATAATATTTTTTATAGTCACTAGCTGTAACACATTGGCAACACAATCATTTCCTGTAATGAGTGACCCTGGTTCCTAAAAATAACTCCAGTGCTAGTCAATTGCTTATACTGGGCATTTTTTTAATTCTTATTTGGGAAGGACATTCCCTTCCACAGCTGAAGAAACTCAGTGTTTGAAAAGAGCTGCCTAAAAGACTGTTTCCCGTAGGCTGTTAAAAATGTTCAGCATCTGAATGCTGGTAAGGAATGCTCACACCCATTGGAGGCAATGCTGTGTGGACTCGAAAAGGAAAAATGGGGCCCCTATATATGGAAAACAGGAAGCAGAACTAGTTGAGGAAGCCTTACTCATCTGTGACCCATATTCAAAGCCATAGTCCAGCCACTGTTAGTTACCTAGAAAAGGAAAAGGCTGAATGGCTAGCCTAAGCTCTAAGGGACACATTGCAAATCAGGTCAGACTGTTGTGCCATTTTCCACCTTATTTTCAAATAAGCAAAGAAATGAAGCCTCAGTACAGCCTGGTGGATACACTGACACATGCCATACCTAGTCAATTGCTGGTTGCCTGATAGCAAACTTAATTTTTTACAGTTCCTCTGGCAATACTCCGTTATGAGTATAGAAGAGTGCTCACTAAATTGAAGCCCTCAAGCAAAAAAAAAAAAAAGTTGCAAATTCAATACACTTCCAGTTTCTTTGCATTATATGACTATTTGCATGTTATTTATACATATGGAGACTGAAAAAGGAGGAACTGGCAGGACCGTCTCACCCCTTCTTGTTTTTCAAAATGTCAATAATTCCCAGGGCTGCTTTACACCAATACACACAGATTCACATTTTTAGAGATGGGTCTCACTGTGTTGTCCAGGCTGGACTACAGTGGCATGATCATAGCTCCTGGGCTCAAGAGATCCTCCCACCTCAGCCTCCTGAGCAGCCGGGACTACACACATGCACCACCACACCCGGGTAATTTTATTCTTCATTTTTCAGTTGGGGCCTGGGGTCGGTGGGGGCAGTGGTCTCACTATGTTGCTCAGTCTGGTCTCGAACTCCTGGTCTCCAGCAATCCTCCTGCCTGAGCCTCCTGAGTAGCAGATTCACATTTTACAACAGTGATTTCAGTTTCTCAGGTAAAGGAATGGAGTTATTCATGATTCAGAAGTACTTCTATGTTAGTATTACAGGATGTTATCAGAGACCTCTATTCCTTCCATCCCTATTCCTTCATCTTTTTCTTTGTTTAATGTTTAAAGGAGTTACATTCAAAGAAACTGGAAGTGACAGCTGAGAAAAATATATCTAGCTTAGTCTACAGAAACAGTCCTTAGAAAAGTGGCTCAAGACTTACCTAGCCGTTGTCAATCAATTTGCTCCAAAGTTGTCGCATACATTTATTACACAATGGTATTTAAAATCCAAGTCCCATTGATCAGCCAGGGGACTGTCAAGACTTTTTTCTTAACAAAATCTCCTAGTAGGGCATTTTCATCACACAGCAACTGCCTAATTCTTCATACTCACCCCCATGCTGCAACTCACATTTTCCCCTTACTATCACCAATGTTGAAATTAGTCTTCCCCTATAAACCTGGAACCTAATTTGCAATATATCATGAATCCCTTTTGAATTTCTAAAATTATTCTTCTTATTCCTTATTATCTGGACACTGTTCTTTATAGAATGATCATATAAGTTATCATCTATACTAGGACATACTTTTGAGAGGGAAAAGGGGTGCTAATCAATAATAATATAAGTCAAACTAATAAAAACCTAGGCATCCAATAATGTCTTTCTTGCTGAGCAACTTTGAAACTTTACTTTGGAAAATGTTAGGTGAATAAAGATACATTTTGAAGAGCAAGTAGTAATATCACCAGTGACAAAACTAAAGGAAACATCAACTTTAATTATTTGACATAATAATGACTTAAAAGATGGCAGAAGACAATTGATAATAATTGGGAGACAATGTAGGTAAAGTATGGATTTGTCTTGAATTCAAGACACTAATGATGTTTTATTAGGTTGGTGCATGCAGCCATCTGGTTGACCTTAGACATGGGAAGGCAAGAGCCCTCTGACTGACCTTAAACATGGAAAGGTGAGAGCTATCTGGTTGATCTTACACATGGGAAGGCAAGAGACATCTGGTAGACCTTGCACCAACCTAATATGATAAGATCTAGCAATGTGGCTTGCAGTATTCCTACTTACCAGGATTTCCTGTTTAGCACGTATGCTGACCCATCTTTGCTTATTCATAAATTTCATAGTTAGCTCACTGTCCACCCATTATTTGTATGAAATCACAAGTAGATTCGTACTCTTGACCGATCACTGCTTTTCTTAGAGAACGTGTTTCTTTAATTTCTTTTTCCTCAAAACTCATGACTTCTGTACACAAATTGCTACCTCACACATCAGTTTAGTCAAGTCCCGGGAGAGCAACAGGACCCATTTATTCATTTATCAGATATTATCTGAGCCCCTATTATGTGTCCTCACAACAGTGCTCGACAGTGGTGTTAAAAAGGTCAGTAAATTGCCCTGGAGGAACTAATTTAGTTTAGAGTTGTGCATATGTAAACCTCATAATGTTCTTGTAGCAAAGATTAGCCAGTGCCTCCACCAGTCATGTACAGGGGAAAAAATGCTGAGAATTGTAGTGCAAATCAGGCATGGACCAATTATGCTTTTGAACTATACAGTTTTCTGTGCTGAGACTGGGCCAATTCTGATGAATTCTCAACAATGGTAAAATCCATACCTTTAAAATTCAAGAATGTTGTGTTCTAATGGCAGTTTGACCATTGAGATATTAACATAGGAACATCATTTAGCCTCTTAAGCTTGAACATCCATTAAGCGGGAAAAATAGTGCTTATTTCCTAGAGGTCTGCAGACATTGGCTAACCAGTAGTTTTGATTTTGCTGGTAAGTAATGTGCAAATTTTCTTAGATGTGATCGCTTCATTTTCTCTTATATTTTAGATTGGCAGCAGCCAAATGGGCGTTCCAGCCCCTCATCTCCTGCAAGATTCTTCTCAGTTTCATAAATCTGGTAATTTTTGAGCTCTTTTCCCAACAGGATGCTGCAGCTCACCAAGTGGAACCTACAACATTTTCTGCTACCAGGATAGCAGCTTGCCAGCAGCGTATACTGAAATTACTGGGTTTCAGTATGATGTTGGCTGGTACGAACTTCAATCATCGAATCGACATGCGCCCAGCCATTCTCATAATGAATGTTTCCTTCTCTTTCAAACGTTCTGTTTCCAGCCCCCATCTCCTTTTTTTCTTCTTTTTTAAAGAGGTTTGAAACAGAAACTCTACTCCTTAGGAAGAAACTTTTCCTTTTCATCCCTGTTCCCCATAAAGGGACCTCCAGATAAATCTATCAAAAGCAGGACCCAATTCACCAGGTTTTCTAAAACGTTCCCCAGTCCCACCACCCTTCGTGGCACCCACGGGTTTCCCAAGTCTTCACCTTTCTCTTAGACACACGCAAGCACATTATCACTCCAGAAAAGCAGTCCTGGCTTAGCCAGTTCCCTTCCAGAACGACCACGTGGTTTTTGGCCCCATGGAGTCCTGCAGGGTATGGCGGGTTCATGGTACCGATTTGCTTCGGGACTGAGGGGGCTTCCGGGATGCAGGACCTCCCGGGCTCTAAATGGGACATCAGTGGACAAACGGGAGGGAGGGTCGGACGCGCGGATCCGAGGAAGCGCAACTTAAAGAACACGGGCCCAGCAGGCTACACCAGGAACGCGCGGGGCTTTAGGGCGCAACCGACCCCTCCCGCCCTTCACAGAGGAGGAAACTGAGGCATGGCGACTGTCTCAGCGGAGTCCCGGCCCTGCCCTCCACGGCCTCCCTCAGGCGCGCTCCCGAGCGGGCCGGTTCCTTTGTCCCGGTCGCGCTTCCTGCCTCTTCCTGCGCCTCCTCCTCGCCCCGGGGCCGGGCTGACGCGGCGGGAGAGGAATGCGTTTCCGGAGGGAGAGGCTGAGGCATGGCGACTGTCTCAGCGGAGTCCCGG
>NW_012104576.1:2283683-2319247 GCF_000951045.1 Mandrillus leucophaeus
GAGGCCACCCGGGGCTCGGCGTTTGGGACTCAGCGCGCCCCTGGACTGGTCCTGCGCCTTTGTCTCTCGCTCCCTCGCTGGCTGCTGTCTTTGGAGCAGCGTCGAGCCGGCCGTCGGCGCCCGCTGTTGGGACTGGTCTTCTCCGACTGGAGCCGGGATAGAAAGTGGCCTCGCGGAGCCGCTGGGGACCGGGGGCGCGGCGGCGGCAGTGCAGTCCACTTCCCGGTGTTTATAAACGCGAATGCCGGGAAGTCAAGAGTCGCCGGCCCCTGCCGGGCACCCCGGGACCAGGACACAGGGCCACGGCCACTTTGCGCTCAGACCCGGTCCGCGAGCCTGAGAGCCCGTCCTGTGTCTAGTATCATTTTTACCGCGTGTCATTTCTTAGGCTTCATAAATTGGATTTATGAGACTCCCACTCTCTAAGTAACTTTCATTTAATCAAATTCATGCTTTTAAGTCCAAAGCTTTGCACTCATTGGTATGATCATTAGTAAGTTGCATTCTCTAAGCTTCCGTTTCCTCATCTGTGAAATAGGAACAATACTACCTACACTAATAATTCGTTTTTATAACAATGACAGCGAGGGCCAGGTTTAGCTCCAGGCATTTTATGTGTATTATTTAATTCTGGAACTGCTCTAATGAGATTGCTACTGTTTCTATTTCCATTTTGCGAGTGAAGAAACGGAGGCACAGGGAGCAAAAAGTAAGTTGCGTATGGTCATTGGGAGCTCCTGGAGAAGGCATGGGGTCTAGCTCCAGAGCCTACGTTTAAACCAAAAGTAACCTTCCTAACTATAGTCGTGAAAATCAAATGCAAAATGTAAAACACTTAGCTTGAGAGTAGATGCTCAATGAATATTGACTGCTTTTCAGCCCTTCTTTTATAGTAAAAAGATTTCTCGGAAGGTAATTGGTAACATCATTAGTAAGGTTTCTTTGGGCCAACATGCTACATGGGTAACAGGTGGATAGAATTGCTAGGTTATTTTGTTTTGTTTTGAGACAGGGTCTCTGTCGCCCAGGCTGGAGTGCAGAGGAGCTATCACAGCTCACTGCAGCCTCAGCCTCTCGTGCTTAAGTTATTTTTCCACCTCAGCCTCCTGAGTAGCTGGAACAACAGGCACCTGCCACCATGCCCGGCTAATTTTTTAATTTTTTGTAGAGACAGGATTTCACTATGCTGCCCAGGCTGGCCTCAAACTCCTAGGCTCAAGCAGTCCTCTCTCCTAGAGCTCCCAAAGTGTTGGGATTACAGACTTGAGCCCCTGAGCCTGGCCCTTAGGTTATTATTATTTTTCTTATTGTAGTTCTGATGCTACAAAAATAACGTTCTAGAGGAATTTAGACATCTTTCTTAAACCACATATGCCCTTTACGATAGGGTATACAATAGGCCACTTTTAGAAATGATTAAGGAACTTTAGTTGGCAGTTACCTGTTCATTTGTGGACATCAAGGCCCAGAGGGGTCGGGACTTAGAGTCTCACTGTAATTCTCATATTTTTAAATAATGTTGGCTCATTGATCAATATTATGTAAGTGACTGAAGATGGTGAAGTGTTAAATAAAAAACATTGGTATTTTGATTACAGGCATTTGGGGGGAACGCCATTTTACTTACCCCAAAATTGAGTATGAAGGTGGAAGATGTTATTAGAATACTAGCTAAAAGGACAAAGAATGTGGTTAATAGTTTAATTCTGTAAAAAGGAAGCAAATAGACTGTTTAACTCATCTATGTTGACTTCAGATCTAGGCCTACAATTTTATGTGATTTTCTTAACAATGTAAAGTTCTGTATTAAAGTTATTTTTGAATACCTTCAACATTCTGTACATGAAACGCATGGAATCAACAATTCTGAAAGTCACTGCATTTAGTAATTTTAACAATTAGGCAGCTTTCTTCTTAGCTTTCTAGTCAGTATAATTTAATTTAAATCAGCCCCAAATTACCATCACGAATGAAATGTAGTTCTACATTGGTGTTCTTCCTAACTCTGGGAGTGACACTGGGGACAAATGGTCATACTATAATAATGAAAAGTGGTCAAACAACATGGTGCCAGTTTTTCTAAGAGTGCTTGCCACTGATTTTAATGTCTTTATTGTTTGACACTTGATAAGTAAGTTGTGGCTTACAGCAGGGAGTAGTACAGTGTTCTGTCCGAAAAAAATATTCATTAATATTCTGTAGCTGCTCTGGTTTGCCCTTAACCATGCTGCTAGTGTGATAAGCTGAAACATCTTGTAAAAGTTTCAGAGAGCTTTCAAGTTCCGAGAACTTAACTTTCTGAGTATGTAACAAGCTACATATATCTGAAAGGATTCATTTGGACTTCTGTCAGATTTTAGCAGATTTTCTCACTCTACGAGAGAGTTAGGATCTGTTAGGTTGTGGGTGGAATCCTAGAGATTATGCCAGGTAAATATGTAAGTGTCTGTATTGTATTAGCAGTGTTTACTCTGACTTGGTTTTAGGTTCTGAGAATTTGGCTGGTTGTTTTTTCAGAGGTGGGAAGTGTGGAGTAGAGAGGTTAAGATACAGAAAGGTACATTCGTCTTCTGAATCCTGAAGTGTCATGCTAGGGTTATCTATAGCTGTGGAAAACTGAAAGAATATTATGGTATGTACCCAGGTTAAAGGGGGTACAGTCCGTAAAAGTCAGAATATTAGCAGCCTCCCAATATGTCTGTCGGTAGGTGAAAAAAAATTTCTCTCTTTCAGGAGCTGTGTACAAAAGGATCCAAACTATACTTTATACATGTGTTACTGCTTTAAAAGTGACTGTGAGTGTTTAGAGGTCAACTGACTTTAAACTTGCCGTTTGATTTGTGACTTTAGAAAGTAGAGTTAACTATATTTAGCAATATGCTTAAACATGTGCATATCACCTCGTGAAACGTGTGTGTGCATGAGAAAAGCTGCCTCCAGTACATATACATATGTATATAAACACACATACACACAAGCATATATATGTATGTATTTCTTGTAGGACCAGTCTCATTGTATATAATTTCAGAGTGCAGGTTCCTGATCTCCAGGGGTGCGTAAAAAGGCTCACTGAAGTATGGGAAGAAAATTTTAGGTCTACTATTATGTTTGTTGATCTCATCACTTCAAAGTTTAAAATTTTAATTATGATTGATATCTTACTGTATTGCTGTAGAAGTACACGTATTTGAATTTATAAATTACATGTATTTTGGGTACATGTATGCTTAGAATTTTTTTAGTGATAAAGGTGAGTGGTCAGAAACCTTTGCAGATCCCCTGTATGGAGGATGATTTGAGTGGAGTTCAAGAACTAGTATATTTAGGAGAGAGAATTGAAAAGACTTGATAAGAGAAATGAAAGAAACCCAATGTGACAGTGGTTTCTGGCTAGGAGGTGCTGTTCACTGAGGTGAGAGGGTGACCACAAGCCGGGGCTGCTGGTTGGCTGGAGCAGAGGGGAAATGATGACCTTATGAGGCTGAGTTTTATTTTTTTAAGGTGACCGGGGAAATAGGTGATGTCTAAATTGCAGTTGAATACACAGGGTGAGAGCTAAAAAAAAAAAACAACAAAAAAACTGAGAGATTTCAATTTGGAAATTCTCAGTCTATTAAGTACTGGTTGAAGCTATAGGCTGTGCATGCAAACACCAAAGGAGGGTGTGGAGTGAAAAACGGGCTGAAGGAGGACCTGGGAACAGTCAAGGTGGGTAGAGGAAGAGGAATCCAGAAAAGCATTTACCTTCCCCAGTTTCTTCTCTGAACTTCTAATTCCTTTGAGTGACATTTTTGTGAGTGACAAAGGTATTTCTGGGTTTTTCCGGTGATTGGCATGTTTGAGTTAAAGACAAAAAGACTTCATTGGTCACATCCCTTTGTGGTAATTTATTTTCAGGTACCTGATCAGAGAAGCAGTTTGATGTAGTAAAGGCTTCTCGATTGGGAGGCAGGAAACCTGGGTGTCAGTGCAGGGTCTGCCACTGAATTTCTGTGTGACCTTTGTCAGAGTACTATACTTCCAGGGCATTGGTTTCCACATCTACCCTATAAAGCAGTCTGCATGTTTCTGTCGTTCTCTTGTTCCAGGAGTTGGAGAATAGCTGCTGCCTGATGTAAGTAGAATGCAGTTCTCTCACCCCATGAGCAACCTTTTTTTTTTTTTTTGTATCACCAGAGAGCGTAGGCGCCGTGCCACTTACTCCTTTAAGGATGCCTGCCAGCGCTGACCAGCAACATCTGTCACAACATCTGTCACAACAGCTCTGCATCAGGATGTAGCTCGGCTGTACATTACATTTTATTCTATCAGTACATTGAGTACCAGTTACCTGAAAAATGCTTTACTCAGTGGGCATGAATCAAGAAGTCGGCATGGTCTTTGATGTTGAGTCTGTTGTCTAGTTGGAACAAGTTGTGTTCGGTTCAGGAAAACATAAATACCAAAGAGTGTTTTATACAATGTACTGTACCATAAAATATTCCCTAACAGCGTTAGAAAAATCTCAGGATTGTCTTGTGTGGTTTCGGAACACGTTGTGTAGGAGATGAGGCCTGAGCTTGGAATGGTATGAGTGAAGGTTGGATGACAGATGAGTGGCACTTTCAAGGGACAGCATAGGAAGAATCCAGTCTAATTTCACAGATAGTACTTGGCCACTTTGTTACTTATTAGGAGTTATGTATAATATCATGTATGTATCACAATGATATATGAAGGCTATATTTTAAAATGAAAGCCTGGATTCTTGCCCTCCAACACTAGCCTGGTGAGAGATACAGACGTGAATAAAATTAGTTATAATAGAAGTTTGAACAGAAATAACACTATATTATTGAGCATCACTGAAGGTTTGTCATTCACTGTGCTGGCCACTATCAAGACTATTTTGGAACCACAAAGAAGGAGTAATTAAGTTGATTGTGATTGGTGAGGAGATGAAGAGGCAATAAAGGCAGAAAGGAAGAAGAAAAATCAGCATTCTGTTTTGTGTAGGCGGAAAGGAAGAAGAAAAATCAGCATTCTGTTTTGTGTAGGGAGTAGTTTCAGTGGAGTGATGAGGAAAATATTTACATACAAAATTAGGTATGTACCATTTGAAGTATGGAAGTCACATTTTTCTGTATAAATGTTTGTTGAATGAATATGTAAATAACTTAAGCTTTCATAATTTATGAAGTTAGGAATAGTAGATTATTCTTCCCCTATACACAGTATTTTATGGTTTATGTATGATTTTCTTCATATGATTTCAGTGCTTCTTTTAAAGGGGTGGTACGGGGTCATGTTTGATTATTGGAGGAGGAAATTGGAGTTTGAAAAAGCATATTTGATAGTGTAATGTTATATTAGAAAAATGTTACAAAAAGTATAATAGGGAGTAAGATTTATGCTTATTAAAGAAGCATGGATTAAAAAGATTGAGAAACATTTGTTAAAGAGTCACTGAGGTTCTTGTTTTAGAAGGCCACGATTAATGAGTTGGAGAACAAGAAGCAAATTTGGTAATCAAGTAAATTATGAGCTATTGACCACTTAGAAAGGTATTTGCTGATAAAAACTTTCATATAATGATCATATTTTATCTTTCCAACAATTCTATGGTAGATACTATTTACAGTTTACTGATGAGTAAATTGAGAAACTCTTTTCTTCCTATGTTTATCATTGTTTTAAAACATTTATCATATATTTAAAATACTGTATGCACCCCACCACAGACAGGATGGAGAGGAAGATGTGACAAAAGATGTGGTCAAAATTAGTTTTAATCAAGGAAGCATTTTGGAATGATCTGCTTAAAAAGGGGACATAATTATGCAGTTTGAGAACATAATTCTCCTTAATTGAAATTACGGGGAATAAGTCTTGCTGTCAGGTGCTTATTGATATCATTGATCATGATGGTTCTTTTGCTAGCTCCACTCACAATTATCTTTGTAAACTTGCCCCAGAGTAAACTTTGTCAACCAAAACCGTTTCCAACTTCTTTCCTCCTCACAGGGAAAGGCAAAAAAGTCCGCAGACATAGAGAGTGAAAAGAAGGAACAGAATACTAAGCTGGTTTGAAAAACAATCAATTGCTAGGTAATAATGTCTTACCTTTTGAGTGGAAGGAGGAGCTGGGAAGAATTAAGTTCAGACAGGTTTTTTGCTCATTTTGGATCAGCCCTTCATATTATGGCTTAATAGCTTTGTTTAAAGTGTATTTTTCTGCTTTTATTTTAAGTTCATCCTCTGAGGTCTTGAGTTAATTTTGTGCCCCTTTACCCCCATTTGAATTAAATGCTTCATTTTTTTCCCATTTCTCACATAAAGCTTTTTTTTTTTTTTTTAGGGCAGGGAGGGGCTGGTGGTGGTGGTGCTATACCAGTTGTCTGTTTATGAGATCACCATTAGATGACATTTCTAATTGGCTTGAATTATTTGAGTTTTGTGTGATTTTCCTGTTATGTTGATTCTGTTCTTCATGTTTAGGAGTTCTGTAGAGGATTCCAACCTAAATTTTCTTCCTTTTACTTTTTGTGGTTTTACTTTTTGACCACTGTCAAGATCTGTTTGAGATTTTCTGACTTTCTTAAAGAGCATAATGAGTTCTAGATTTTCTCTTATTTTTAAAGAAGATTCTTCACTGACTCCCTTTCACTTTTTGTTCTGTAGAAGTCTTTCCTGGGTGTTAAGTTTCCAGGCTTTACCTCCCCTTATCCCCAATATACTGTCTTTTAGGCATTTTGTTTGCCAAAGCGTACTACATCCATTATTTTATCTTTCCATTGCACTTGTAGATTGGGTGTTGCTAAAGATCTTCCATATTTCATTTTCCTGGAGAAGGTGGATAAAGTCACTAGTGATGAATTTTATCTTCAATCTGTTGTTGTATAATTTTCTTGAGGTATCTAGCCCTATTGTGAGCTGTTCTCAGATTTCAAATTGTTTTGTGAACCTATAGCTTTGGAGCAGCCAAACCTTTGTTGTTAGAGCTTCTTAGCCCAAGCTGACATCATTATGTGAGAAGGGGTTAGTGTTCTTTAAAAAGCCATTTTTCTTCTGGGTGGGAGTAGTGCAGTTTAGACAGTTTTCTGATTCAAACTACTTTTCTATTTGTCAAGGAGAGGAGAAGAGGACTTCAAATGTGGTGTTACATCTTTGTCTGGGATTCCTTAGCCTCTTCTCTTTCATGTCTCCTATTTTTTTCTTCTCTATTCTTTCTGCTAAGTTTTGTTAATCATTAATGCTAGCTTATTAATACTTGGGCCATAAACACCTCTGTAGTCACCAACACACCTCTTCCTGCCAATGGAAGGAAAAAAAGTGTTGAGTTTTAATTGTTCTTCCGGTAAGGGGAAAGGTGCCCTTTCCATGGGAGGAACTTTTCTCCACATGTCACCCTCTCAGATGGTACAGAATTCAGAAAGATTTCTCAGTTTCTTCCATTCATGTTTTTCCCGTTTTTATTACTCTCTGTGTGGGATAAGTGGTAGGAACCTCTTGTCTTTCAGTTTGGCTCTGTGTTCTTTTTCTGGAGTAGATTGATTTTTAAATGCTAAAATCTGTTATTGACTATTTTCCCCCCTTTTAAAAGCAGATACAGAAAATGATGGTAGAACAGACTTGGGATGAATCCAACTTTATTATAATTTTTAGGGGACATTTATGATATACCTCTATAGGTATCAGAATCTTTTCTACTGTTAAGGTGAAAAGATTTGAGATTTTGTGAAATCCTTTGTGTATTCTTTTTATTTGAGTTGGTGTTTAGGTGGCTTATTTTTCAACTCTGAAATGAACATAACTTGTTACATTTTTTAAGGTAATTTCTTTCTAAAGTGTAAGTGTTTAATTTCTACAAATATAGTCCATATAAAGTTTCTAAAGATTGTATCTGTAAATTTAAAAGGAAATGCCAAATGAATTATTTGTAAAATTGTTTAAAACAGTTAATAAATAATGAGTGTGTATTTAAAAGTTTGAACATGATATAAAACCATACTTTTATGGATAAAGATTAGTTTACAGTGAAGATTAAAACAATTATACACTATTTTTGACAATAGAAACAATTGCGTATATTTCAGTTAAGCACTAAAATGAGATTATTTGTGGATGGTGTTTAAGATTGTTTATTGTTCAGGGAATGAATTATGACCCCTTAGATAAAATTGCATATGGTAGAAAATGACCTTAAGGTGAAATGCTTTTATAGGAACAAGACACAAAACCTTTGTCTGTACTTACGAAATACGGCAATTAAAATAACTTTTCTTGGCCTCTATTAAGTTCAAATGCCCAAGAAATAAACTCATAGAACATTATAAGCCCTTTCCATTTCTGTGCTCTGAGTCAGTTCTAACACTAGAAGGATGTTCTTTATTTTAAAGTAGTGATTAAGTAGGCTTTCAAAAAATTATAGTTTAATGAAGTCAGGTCATAGCTTCTGGATACAGATGGTCAGGTTTCAATTCCACCTGTGCAACTTTTGATTCCACTATTGCAAGTTGTTTAATCTTGCTGTGCTTTTGTTTCCTTATCTGTAAAACAAAGACACTATTATTCTCCACCTCATAGAGTTACCTGGAGGAGATAGATGCTATTATTTTATTATTATTATCATATCCATTTGAAGGTGCTGAAATAAAATTCTAATTTTTCAAAGTTCTAAATGAAATAACTTTTTGTTACAAATTACTTTAAATCATCAAAACTTAGTGTATTCTACTCTTCTTGCCTGTACCTAGTCTGGCCCTCTCAATTGAGAAATCAGTCTTTTTTTTTTTTCAGTAATCCAAAGTGAGCAGCAGTCCCTGAACAGAATCATATTGCTAGTTGTGTTTGATTAATGAAACAGAATTCGTATTCTAGTCCTTTCAGGGGGGTTTCCTTTCTCGTGATGTGAGAACCTCGTCTTAGTCTTTGTGATGCTATAACAGAATGCCACAGACTGGGTAATTTATGTCAAGGTTCTGGGGACTGGGAAGTCCATTATCAAGGTGTTGGTATCTAGTGTCTTCCTGCTGTATCATCCCGTGGTAGAAGGCGGAAGGGCAAGAGAGCGAGAGATGAGGAGGAGGCCAAACTCGGTCTTCTATCTGGAACCCATTCCCCACTCCTCTGGTAATAGCATTAATCCATTCATGTGGCAGAGCAGAGCCCTCGTGACCTACTTACCTCTTAAAGGTCCCACTTCTCATCACTGTTGCTTCAGGGATTAAGTTTCCAACATGTGAACCTTGGGGACACGTTCAAAGCATAGCAAACCTCAAAGGTTCCTCCTTATTTCTATTTGTATTAGGTATGTTATTACCTCCCCTCAATCTTTTTTTTAAGGGTTTCTGTGATATTAGTGTTCAGAGTATTTGTATTTTGTCTACGATGTTAGTATAAAACATTTAAGGTTTTGCTGCTTTTATTACTTTATGAACACATTTGTCGGGAATCTGATTGTTAGAAAGCACATTAAATAGAATTCTACTTGGATGTGGAATCTGTAAAGAGTACAAAAAGGTTTTGACGTTGAGGATGTCAGTGTATGAATGGCTATAACAATCCACATTAATCTATTTTCTGTAGTTGTGTTACTTCTAACTTTCAAACTTTATCCTTTCTTTCATATCTTGTGTCTTCCCTAAAGTGGATCCAGTCAGTTTTCTGGTTATAATTAAACAATTGAAAAAAGCAAAGCATTCAACCGTGGTTACTTCTTTATTCAATTACGTTGTTATTGAGCGTCTCCTATAACATTTGTTAATAATCATAACAAGTAACACCCAGGTACTTACAATTGGCCAGACATTGTTTTAAATGTTTTATGCTTATCGACTTACTTAAATTTCACAAAACCCCTACAAGGTAAATACTACTGTCCCCATTTTAAAGGTGAGGAAACTGAGACACAGATTAATTTGCCAGTATAACTCTGCACTACACAATGTTGTATGATGGTAGATGCCACAAATGTCTGCTGTCGTGAAGTTCAGTGTTTTATTTTTTGATACCTCAATGTATCTCCAGTTGTTTTTATCGTTAGTTTCTTCGTTTATTAAATATTAAGACATTGCGCTAGATACAGAAAACATGGAGAAATTTCTAGAAGATGACAATTTTTAAGGCAAGTCAACCATACATATCATTAGTAGATGTATAAAAGCTACATATGCCCCAAACAGGAAACCTTTTAAATGAAGATTATTATATATGTTTTAACATACATATGTGTATGTACACATACACACACACACGGCTATATGTGAATCACCTGGCTTAGTCTTTCTTTCCTCCCCAGTTCTTGCCATGATTTGAGGGCTTCAAGAGTTCATGCAGATGATACTTCTCATACCTTGGTCAAGCAGTTTTCTTCCTTTTTTTTATTTAATGAAATTTCAGTTTATTCAGCTAGAGACTAATGTATGCCTGATAACCTAGTGATAACCCGTAAGTTATGATAACCCACAACCTTTTTATAAAGCACATAACATTAACATTCAGATGAGGCATTATAAAAAGTTCTTTAAAGAATGAAGTAGGTCGGGCACGGTGCCTCATGACTGTAATCCCAGCACTTTGGGAGGCAGAGGTGGGTGGGTTGCTTGAGGTCAGGAGTTTGAGACCAGCCTGGCCAACATAACAAAACCCCTTCTCTACTAAAAATACAAAAGTTAGCCAGCTGTGGTGGCACACGCCTGTAATCACAGCTACTCGGAGGCTGAGGCAGGAGAATTGCTTGAACCCAGGAGGCAGAGGTTGCAGTGAGCCAAGATCACGCCACCGCACTCCAGCCTGAGCGACCAAGAAGTGAAACTGTCTTAAAAAAAAAAGTCTTTACTATAATTCTTTTAAAAAACCTTGGTTCGTCTTGAAAGGTTGATGAATTTTTTGAAATATCTGCAGAAAAGGAAAATAAATTTCCCCCCCCCAAAAAATACGTAAGAACCACTTACTGGCACTTGTGTTTTAAGTATCTGGAGAAAAACAGGATAGATTTTTAAAGGCAATTAATAACAGCTATACAAGGACTTGTTTCATTTGCTTTCGCACCAAGTAAAGTAAGAGCAAATATGCTGTGGAAGACAGAGTTGGGTTTTTCCTCCTTCTCTCATATGCCCCACTTCTCCTACCAGGTCACAGTACATCAGCAGCCATCCTTGTTGCCCCACTGAGCAATCACTTTAGATTCCAGTTTTTAAATGCCTGCTCAGATGAAACCAGTAGAGTTCTTTCCCCTTAAGATAAGGTGGCAGTGAATGTTAGCAGGTATCAATTTCTTTGATCAGGAACGAAGAACTCCTTCAGAAAACTCACTTTTTTGGTCTTTGTTAACCTATCATGTAAATTCTTTTTATTGGCACACCTTGTTTACTAATTGTGATTGATTGCTATTTATGCCAAGGGAACATTCCCCAGGCATGCCTGATCTGTTTACTAATGACAAAGTATGCTTACTTTACGTAATTCCATAGGTTTTCTCTTTTATTTTTGGGAGGAGGGGTATAATAACTTGTTATTTATCAGGGCAGATCATATATTTGGATAAAAAAGAGAAACTGGCAGGTAGATCCTAAAGTACATTTCTTAACCCGAGTAACATCTGAAAACATAGATTTCAATTATATTTTGTTGAAAATTCATTCAACTTTGATGCTTATCCAGGAACTTATAATGTCAATTTCTCACAAAAATTATAACCCTCAATACATACGTATTTTCAAAAGAAAAGTCATCTTAAAGTAATATTTTTCTGTATGTTAATTGATACATTTTTATAGCAAATTGAAAATTCTGAGTAAATTGAAAGTATGTTTAACAAAATAAATACAGCATATATGTATGGTTAGCTTATACATTTATTAGTGTAAAGGCAGCAGTGAATTTGTATCTTACAACAAATCTGTAAATCCAGTTGCTTTTTTTCTGGAATTTTATGTAGTATCACTATGTTCCACAATGCTAGAAATGTCTTTGTTGGCATTAATCTATGCAGAAATTTCTGATGAGATATTTTCCCCAAATGACATGGAACTTTTTAAAACTTTTCCAAAATATATGGACATTTTATCAACCACTTATTCTTAATGAACAAAAAGTTAGATTACTACCAATTGTTCTTTTAATCTTACTCTAATGTGTTTTAAAAGTTTAGACATCTCTGATGGTTTTGCAGGTAACTGGATAAAACACGCTAGATGATTTCAAAAGATTAATCTTAGTATCTGACTCGTTTGGCACATCCTCAGTATCCAGAATAAAATCAGTAGAAATAAGAGTAATATAATTTTCAAAGAATTCATACATACTGGAAGTCTTAGGAAAAGCAGTTTTTAAATGCAAGGACTAGGAGGTTTCCTCATCTTGCTAGTTACACGCATTTCTCCTCATGAAGTAATGGCAGCTTTCTGGCTTCTTTGTGGAACTTTAGTTTGCAGAAGAGCTAGGTAATATTCCAGGACTGGCTTTGTTTGGGCTTCATAAGCCTTTAGTCTTTTGATAACCGTCTCCGGTTTATCATCCTCACACTGAGTGAGAGGATCCCCAGTCACATCATCAGTGCCCACAGTTTTGGGAAGGTTGAATTCAATGTTGTAGACTCGGCCACTGGCAGGATGAATCTAGTGAGCAGTAAGGCATTGTTTAATGACCTCAAAGGGCACATTTGGGCTAATCACTGTGTCTGTCTAAGAAGCTCTATCTAGGGCTTCTGCCTGTGGAAGTGCCCTTGGAAAACCTTCCAACAGCTAGGTATACTAGGTGAGATTTTTCAGCTCATGTAGGGCCAGCCGAATCATGACATCATCTGGGATGAGTTTCCTTTGGTCAATGAAAGCGTTAGCTAACACATCAATTTCTGTGCCCCGCAGCATGCTGTCCCGGAGCAGGTCTCCACTGGAGAGGTGCTTCACAGTGTTTGACAACTAGTGCTGTTGCCTGAGCCCAGGGCCCCCATGATCACGGCTGCTGCCACGTGGACGCCCCCTTACAGACCAAGGTCCACACCGCGCCCACACAAGGGCTTTGGCCCAGCTTTCGAGCTTACCTGCTCTGCAGCCCAGGCCCAGCTGGCTGGCAGCAGTGCTAGTGAGTGGGGACTGTGGCTCCCAGGCCTTCCCTGAACTCTGGTCTAGCAGTTTTCTTGTCTCTCAACTTTAGTGGCCATTGGCCACTGTACTGGAAACCTCGTGTGTCTTTCATCCTCTTGGCTTCCGCTCTGATTCCAGCTGGTGCTGCTGGGAACAGTCTGTGGCTCACTCCTGGCTGACTGCATGCTGCTTCAGGTGCCTCTCTTTTGCTTAACCCTGTGACTCCTCTAACCAGCTTTGTTGTCTGTTCCCTCTTCTCTGTCCCTGGGCACGTGCACTGTAGTTCTTAGAAGTGTTAGGGGAGTTAATGCCCCTTGAGGCGACCTTACCTGTGCAACTGGAGTTGATACATTTCCCTGTTGACTTTCATTGGACAGACTTTCTAAGTACTTCTCAAAAGTTTTCCACAAGATCAAGTCCTCAGGTACTCAGTATGTTAAAGATAGTATCTTTGTATTGGCTTTTTCTCTTTTTCTTGGTTCACCATGTTCAAAGTGTCTCTCTCTTTTCCTGGGGTCACCTTCCAGTAAACTGCCTGCACGCAAGTTCTGGTCCCAGGCTCTGCTTTGGCAGAACCCTAGCTAAAACAGTGACCTAGTACTGTATTTTTAATACAGGCTTCCCCCCTCCCCACAAGACTGCCTGTCTCTGAAATTGTAAATTCTTAACTGTCTTAGGTTCCAGCTCTTTTCACTTCCTTGTTTGCGTGGTCCCCTCTCCTCTCACCTCCCTGGTGTGATGTCTGGTCTTTTGACTTTTTCCTCTTTTTTGTTAACTTTTTGTTAGCACTGCACCTTCTTTGCCCCCCACCCCTACCTTTCCTCTTGCACCTGCCCTGCAAACCAGGAAGTAAATTTAGTGATTCCAAATCGGAGTCTGAGGGACCATGGGAGGTATTCTCAGAGATTTGGGCATTTCTACAAGAATTGAAAACAAATTGTACTTTCATGTTAATAATAAACATTTAGTTTATCTGGTTGACCATCTTATAACCCAGTTAATATAACTTCAGCGTCTATGTTTGTACTTGGAAGTTAATTTTGGTTTCATAATGTATAAGAGCCATGAGCATGAGACATTTTATATCTATCTTTAAGTTGGCTTATATATTTAAAGTAATTGAAAATTTAAATTGTCATTTGGATATCCATAGTAACACTTTTCTGTTTAGAGAAGTTCTGCACATTAAGTAATTCTGAGACATTCTTCTGAGTAATGTCAGAGAAAAATGTCACACAATTCAGTATAGTTCAGCAAATATATTTTTACCTTTTAAAATCTTTTGAGACAGGGTCTCACTCCATTGCCCAGCCTGGAGTGCAGTGGTGTGATCATAGCTTACTGCAGCTTCCACTCCGGGACTCATGGCCCTCTCCCCTGGTCCCCACCCCCACCAAGTTTTGCTGTGTTGCCCAGGCTAATTTATTTTCTTATAGAGCCAGGATCTTTAGCCGGGCATGGTGGCTCATACCTGTAGTCCCAGTTACTTGGGAGGCTGAGGTGGGAGGATTGCCTGAGCCCAGGAGGTTGAGGCTGCAGTGAGATGTGATCACACCACACCACTGCATTCCAGCCTAGGCTACACAGCAAGATCCTGTCTCCAAAAAAAAAAAGAAAAAAGAGAGAGAGACAGGGTCTCGCTCTGTAACCCAGGCTAGTCTTGAACTCCTGCCTCAGGCAGTCCTCTTACCTCAGCCGCTCAAAGTGCTGAGATTGCAGGCATGAGCCACCATGCCTAACAGCAGAGTTTTTGAGCATAGACTTTGTGCCAAGTATTTCTAGTTGTGATAGCTATAAATAAGATACACCCAGGCCCTATTTTCTTGGAGCCTAGAATCCATCAGGGAAGACATGTTAGCAGATAGAAGTGAAATGAGTGTTACAAATATGCCTGTATAAATTAGGGTGTCCAATACCTGGTGGGCTTTCACCATTGCAGGCTCTCACTGTAATGCTATTGTGTTTTCCTAATTTTCTGCAACCCCTAAGCCCTACCTTTTTTCCTAGGAGTTGTTCTTCCTATTTCAGAAAAAAACAGTCATACATGAATGAACTCTGTTTGCTTTCTCACCTCCTGCTCTGCCTTAGAAGAAAGGCACCATGTCTCTGTTTAGGGTGATCCATCCCCTTGGGCTCCAGATGCCATCCCTCTTTGCTCCAAGGAGGTCTGGCTTCATCACTTACCTTTTCTCTTTCTTGTGTCTTCACCTCTTCAAGTTTGCCCCCAGCTCTCCTTTCTTCGTAAGTATTCTTTTCATCCCAATCGCATCCATGTTCATAAGTTCAGTTAGCACCTAGGTTATGACAACTCTGATGTCTGTGTCTCTAACTCTTGACTTATCTCCTGAGATCCATACTCATGTCCTAGCTTCCCAATAGGCATCTTCCCTAGATTTCACAGTAAACCTCATTTTCTCCCCTAACCCCATTCTCCCTCCTACATCTTCTTTATTTAAAAGTGATGATTATTCTAAATTCCTTTATTTCTCCCATCCTTTCTTCTCCAAGTAAACAGCAGATCCCTCATAGCTGCCTTCTAATCATTGTTCGTCTTCTTGTTTGTTGCTGTTATCTGAATGTAGACATTTGTCATCTCTCACTTGAACCTTTACAGTAAATTCTGTATTTGTCTTCCAACTCCTGTCTTGCCCCCTATCCTTTTCTCCACTGAGTTTCTGCCATGTATATGTAGACGTGTTACTAGCCTGCCCAAATTTTTTCGGTTCCCCTCCTATTTATAGAATGGAATCCAAACTCTTTTAGCATGGATGGTATTTGGCTCTCTGTAACGTAGCTCCTCCTGCCTGCTTGGTCTTCGTTCCTGTTATTTCTAACTCATAAGTCTCAGAAATATTTCAAAATTCCCTTTGGCCTTTTTGATATTTTAAGATTTTAATATAA
Source organism: Mandrillus leucophaeus (assembly GCF_000951045.1). Classification (NCBI taxonomy): domain Eukaryota; kingdom Metazoa; phylum Chordata; class Mammalia; order Primates; family Cercopithecidae; genus Mandrillus; species Mandrillus leucophaeus. The sequence continues at coordinate 2,299,655 of NW_012104576.1, forward strand.
TATAATTTATACTTACAATAGAAAATTATAAGGAGAAAATAACTCATTCCACCAACAAGATATAGCTACAAAAACATACGTTTTTCTAGTCTTTTTTTCTGTAAAGAGAGAAAAAGTGAGACAGTTCCAATTTTGGATTGCAGGGAGCTGCCCAAATGCATATGCTTAGAAATAAGATTAAGAAGGAGTTTCGCCTTGGGACTGCATGGCTTTGCATGTGCAGACCTTTTGCCTGGAATATCTTCTCTCCACTTTTCTCCACACCCGTCTCCTGTGTGCCTTCAAGTCTAACTGAAACACTGCCATGTCCCTGACGCCTCTGAACTTGTCCAGGCAGATTTCAGTGTCCTCAGTGCACTGCGTCCCTGTTTATTACTGAAACCATCATATCATAATAATTTGTATTTTTGTCCTTGAACTGAAAGTTCCTTGAAACAGTGAGTCTTGTATTTCCTGATATGGCTCAAAACCTGACACAGCTGCCTGAAGAGGAACCTCCAGAAAGGCGGGGGAAACCAGTAGAGCTCAAGGGAGTAGAGTATGTTAAAGCATGGTGAATAGTCTTACATGTTGCTTTGTGTAAATTCTTTGGTAGTAAACTGATATACTTCTTCAAGTACATATTGTAGTGAGTCAAAAAACATGTGAATGAATGAATGAATGATGAATGAATGAATGCAGAGTAAGTTAAGGCCTGGAAAGAGTTATTTTGCAAGAGTAGTTTCACATATATGGTTGGGCATGGACATCAGTTATACAGTTATGTGCCACATAATGACGTTTTGGTCAATGATGGACCACATACACGGCAGTGGTCCTATAAGATTATAACGGAGCTGAAAAACACCTCTTGCCTAGTAATGTGATGTCGTAGTACAACACATTTCTCACATGTTTGTGGTGATGCTGATGTAAACAAATCGACTATGCTGCCAGTCATGTAAAAGTATAGCATGTAAATTACAGTGCATAATACTTGATAATAAACAGCTGTGTTACTGCTTTATATATTTACTGCACTGTATTGTTTTTTGTTTTTTTTAAAGATGGAGTCTAGCTCTGTCGCCAGGCTGGAGTGCAGTGGCACAATCTCGGCTCGCTGTAACATCCATCTCCTGGGTTCAAGTGATCCTCCTGCCTCAGCCTCTTGAGTAGCTAGGACTACAGGTGTGCGCCACCACACCCAGCTAATTTTTGTATTTTTTGTAGAGACGGGGTTTCACCACGTTGGCCAGAATGGTCTCGATTTCTTGACTTTGTGATCTGCCCATCTTGGCCTCCCAAAGTGCTGAGATTACAGGCGTGAGCCACCACCACCAGCCTGTTGTTATTTGAGAGAGTATTTCTCCTTATATAAAAAAAGTTAAAACAGCCTCAGGCAGGTCCAGGTCCTTCAGGAAGTAGTCCCGAAGAGGGAGATCTTTTAGGAGATGACAGCTCCATGTGTCATTGGAGACAGGATATGTAGGTGCAGGACAGCGACATTGATGATCCTGACCCACGCCGCTGTGCAGGCCTATGCTAATGTAGTGTGTGTGTTTGTGTCCACAGTACCGTGTATAGTAATATCAGTGATGTCCTGTTCAGTGAGTGTTCTGTGCAGTGTACTCACTTGCCCCACTCACTCACTCACCCACCCACCCAGCCACCCACCCAGAGCAGCTTCCAGTCCTGCAAGCTCTATTAATGGTAATAGCGGTGTATCAATTTTAAAATCTTTTGTACCATACTTTTGCTGTAGTTTTTCTATGTCTAGCTGGGTGTAGATACACACATGCTTGCTGCAGTATTCTGGTTGCCTGTAGTGTTCAGGACAGTTGTGTAGCCCAGGGGCAATAGGCTATACCGTAGAGCCTGGGTGTGTAGGAGACCACACCATCTCGGTTTGTGTAAGTGCACTCTGATGGTTGCACAAAGATGAAATTGCCTTCGCATTTCTCAGAGCTCTTTCTTCATTAAGTGACACGTGAAGGTACTGGCTTGAGGAGAGGGAAGGTAGGTAGGAAATGGAGATCAGTGTAGACAACTGTTTCTAGGTCTTTGACTGTGAAGAGGAGACAAGCATTAGAATTAGGCCAGCATCTGAAAGGCATCTTTCCCTGTTATACCCTCATACTCTGTTTCATATGGAATGCCATTGGGAGGAAACCCCTTTGGGTCCTTTTCTCAGCATAAGAATCACCTGGAGTCCAGGCCCCATGCTCAGAGATTGTGGATTTTAGGCCTAGGGTGGGCATCCAGGTAAACCCAATGTGGTTGTTCCCTAGGCCAACTTAGAAAAGTGCTGTCCTGGGGGCTTTGTGGCATAGGACTTGGGTGCCTGTTCCTTCCCCTTCCTTGCACATGTGCAGGGGGCACCCACTACCGGTAGAAGGGAAGACCAGCAGCGTTGAGAGACCAGCAGCGTTGAAAGCGAGGCTCCCTGGCCCTCTGCCTCTCGTTTCCTGTCCAGGTCTCTGTGGCTTGCCTCTCTCAGGCCACTTCTAACTGTGGTCTCCGCTCTACCTCCTGGTCCTGTAGGTCTTCTGGATTCTTAATCGGCCTCATCCTCTAGCCTTTCCGTTTCCTGGAGAGAAAGCCTGGCCTTTTACAGACATCACTAGCCAATGGCAGTGCCTCTCTATTTCTTGCCAGTGCCCTGCCAGTCGCAGGATCGTTAACATCTGTCTTTAAACTGTTTCCAGCTGCTGGCCTTGTTCTCTCAGCTGTTCTTTAACACTGAAGCCTTGTTTTGCCTGCTTCTGGGTTTGGAGCTCTTCTGGAGGTATGAGGGTTTCAGATGGTTGATTTTTGCCTTGTCAAGGTTTATAGAAGGAAAAGGACAGTGACATTTAAAGTAGTGTGGCTTTGAATATTAGGAATCATTTTTTGTTACCTAATAACTTCATCTTAGTGGTGATTGTCTGAATTGTATGATATGTTGACAGATTTCTCAAAGCAGTCTCTAGCGATCATTAAACAGCCTGAGTTGTATCCTGAAGAAACATGTATCTGTCCATATATGGAACAAATAGTTGTTCCATTCCCTTTGTGTGGAAACTGCCTGCATGCTTCATTCATCACAGTAATGCATTTCCCCAGGAACTTTTGATGTTCCAGGTGTCTGTTGTCATAGCTTTGGAATCATTGATAACATTATTTGACTTGCTTAGAATTATAGTCTCATGGATTTATTACACATTAAACCTTTTAGGCAGGCCTTGGAAGATGAATTTGGTAGGCATTTCACACTTTTCTGACACTGAGATTTTGCTGGTCTCTTGGATACAGTCACAAGTAATACGTAAGCAAAACTGCACGCTCAGGCGTAACAACCTGCTGGGCTGAGCGCAAATGCAGAAGTGGATGACTTTTCACGTTACTCTTAACTCTTTTCTCTCGGGTGCTCAGAGCACAACTTAAAGCATTCTGTCTGAGCTAGGGGAATAACATTCTGGAATGTAAGCCCTTGAAGATGGAGGTCTATAAAAGAAATATTCAGTGTTAACTTGGAATTCAGTGAACTTTTTTCATATTAAAGGAAATTTATCAAGAAAAAGAACTGCACAGTTAAACTGTGCTACAGTTGTTTTCATTTAAGAAAGTAGAAAGAAGCCGGGCGCGGTGGCTCAAGCCTGTAATCCCAGCACTTTGGGAGGCTGAGATGGGCGGATCACGAGGTCAGGAGATCGAGACCATCCTGGCTAACATGGTGAAACCCCGTCTCTACTAAAAAATACAAAAAACTAGCCGGGCGAGGTGGCGGGCGCCTGTAGTCCCAGCTACTCGGGAGGCTGAGGCAGGAGAGTGGCGTGAACCTGGGAGGCGGAGCTTGCAGTGAGCTGAGATCCGGCCACTGCACTCCAGCCCGGGCGACAGAGCGAGACTCCGTCTCAAAAAAAAAAAAAAGAAAAAAGAAAGTAGAAAGAAGACTCTTAACAGTTTAAAAAACAAATGACCCTCATTTTTTTTATATTGTGCATGTAACTCTTCAGATTATATGAAACTATTAGTATTTTTTTTTATATTCCTCGCATCTTTTTTTCTTCTGCCTTGAGAAAGTCAGGTTCTTCTCATCTTATTGTGTACTTTACATCCAAAATTATTTTGTAACTCTTTTTTTTTTTTTTTTTTTTTTTTGAGACAGAGTCTTGCTCTTTCGCCAGGCTGGAGTACAGTGGCGCGATCTCAGCTCACTGCAACCTCCGCCTCCGGGGTCCAAGCGATTCTCCTGCCTCAGCCTCCTGAGAAGCTGGGATTACAGGAGTGTGCCACCACGCCCAGCTAATTTTTGCATTTTTAATAGAGACGGAGTTTCACTATGTTGGCTAGGATGGACCTCGTGATCCACCCGCCTTGGCCTCCCAAAGTGCTGGGATTACAGACGTGAGCCACTGCGCCTGGCCCTCTATAACTCTAAATGTTGCTGCATTTTATTATTGTAATGACTAATGGTCCGTAAACTCGATGCAGTTAGATTTTCCTGTTATTGGATATAGGATATTTACATTTTTGCTCTTGTGAATATACTGGAGTACTATACTGAATGTGTGTGTGTATGTGTGTATCACCTTTTATGTATTTAATTATTTCCTTAGGGTAAATTCCGAGTAACTGGATTATTAGAGGGTAGAAATTTTCTTTATGGTTTTTGGTATAAATTGTCAAATTATTTCCCAAAAAGTTGTATCAGTTCACAGAGCTACCAGTTGGTTTCTCGCAGCCATCTGCTATAGGTTTGTTGGGTTAAAAAACTTTCCGTTTTTGCTAGTTCATCTTATGTTGCTTTAATTTACATTTTTCAATAATGATTAAACCTAAACTTTTTTTGTATAAATTTGCTTTTTTGAGTATTTCTTCTTGTGAAGGGACCGATATTTATATATAATTATTAGATTGGCTGCTAGTCCAAGAGCATTAAGTAGTTAAGGGATCAAGTGAGCAACCAGTGGCCATAGCCGTCTTTGACCAATCAAAGATATAGATTCATATCGTCGTGAAAGCTTTGATTCCGAGAAAATAGTTTTATATGTGTGTATATATATGTATACACACACACACACACACACACACACACCCCTAATGGTAGGAGATTGGGGTAGTTGTATTTAATATATAGAATATTACCTAATTTTTTTGTTAGAGGTTCTAGAAGACGAGACTTTTTCAGTTTGTCTTATGCCGTCCTTGTTTCAATGGGGGAGAGGTGGGGGTTTTGGACACTCTAGGAAGTTAAAACTGAATATTTTACTAATTGCATGCATAGAAGTTGATTTTCTCTTCTTTTCTTTTCTTTTCTGTCTTTCTTTTTCTTTCTCTTTCTCTTTTTCTTTTCTTTTTTTTTTTTTTTGAGATGGAGTCCTGCTCTCACCCAGGCTGGAGTGCAGTGGCACGATTTTGGCTCACTGAAACCGTTGCCTCCCAGGTTCAAGTGATTCTCCTGTCTCAGCCTCCCGAGTAGCTGGGACTGCAGGCACCCACCACCAGGCCTGGCTAGTTTTTAGTAGAGCGGGGGTTTCTCCATGTTGGCCGGGTTGGTCTCAAACTCCTGACCTCAGGTGATCTGCCTGCCTCAGCCTCCCAAAGTGCTGGGATTCCAGGTGTGAGCCACCGCTCCTGGCAGAAGTTGATTTTCTTAAAAAAGAGAGATAATAGGAAAACAAGCTCAAAAATCTATTTGGAGCCTTATACAGGATGTTGGCCTTAGCTTGAGGAGAAATAAAAACTGGTGAAGCGCATTGTTAGCAGGGGGATGACTTGATCAGGTTTTTGAAAATGAATGTTCAGCATTGAGGTAACTGAGACATCTGGATATGCCGGTCTGGGCCCCTGGGAGTTGCAGGAGATAATGGAGATAGAGATTCCGTGAACTGAGTACTGTTGGTAGCTTTTATGGTGTTGAGGAATACCTAACACTGATTTTTTTTCTTTTTTGAGCCCTGTTAATTAAATGTTAAAATATATTTAGTTTGCTTTAGAGAAAGGCACGAATGGATTCTGGGGCTCTGGTATGGAAGCTATTTCGCAGTGTAGGTGCAAGGTGAGGGAACCAGCTAGGGAGGAAGATGGGTGAGGGTCTGTGGAGAGGGGCTGGAGTGAAATGGTTTGAGAGACAACATGTTTATAAAAGCAATAGAAGGTACAGTGGGGGAATACTTTCTATTTAATGCATTTTTCATTTTACTTCTTTCTAATTAATACAAGGCACATTTTACATTTCAGATGAATTTACAACTGATTTTCTGGATTGGACTGATCAGTTCAGTTTGCTGTGTGTTTGGTCAAACAGGTAAAAAAAAAAGTTTTCTTAGTTGTCCTTTCATTTCTGTATCTTGTATTGCTCTTTGACCAGTTAGGTTCATGTGAGAACCTAAGTCGTAATCATGCTGCTCCTTCTGGAAGCCCTGCAGTTATCCCTCTCACTCAGAGAAAGGTCAAGATCCTTCATGGTCAGGCTCCCCTCACCCCTGTCACCCGGGATGATGGGAAACAGGTTGGCTGGTGAAGTACTAAAATGCTAGGGGTTGAACACACTGCAGGAAAATCTTCTGAGAACACGAGAGTGTGTAAGTGAACAGAAGGCAAAGGCAAGTAGTATATTTAGAAGCAAATGAAGTAGATGTATAGAATGGAGGATTATGAACTATCCATTATTATCTACAAAGACTTTCTAGAAGACATTCTCACTCTTTGATAAAAAAGTCTTGCAAAATGTTGGCATCATCTAGGAGAGCAGTGAAAATAAAGCTGAAAATGTATTTAACACTTCTATAAAGATGTGGCTCCACATCTGGAATAATGGATATCCAGTTCTGTCGTCTAAATCTTGAAAAACTACACTGCATAGAGCAGTTTGAGATCAGGATTAGAAGGTAGTAAAAATGAAGCAGGAGACCGTAAAAGTATCGATACATTTAAATTACATAAAATCAACAATAGCAAAAAAATTCTGTCAGAACACTGTAAACAAGATGAGAAACTAAACACAGGTTCAACTTCATTAATGTGTGTAGAAATCCAGTAAAAACTGAGGAACATAAAAAAATTTGCAAAAGACATATAAAAGACATAGTAAAAATATGAAACAATGTAAAACCTGAAATTGGTAGGCTTGACCACTGAATTGATATTCTATTTTACACTTATTAAACGAGCAACAGTTTTTGAATATTAAAGCACTTTGTTTTCTTGGGAATGTGATAAAATGGTATTTGTACACTGCCATTTTGTGGGAGCTTATATTAGTAGTGTTGCCCTATGGTATCCATGGGGAATTGGTTCCAGGACCTCCTTCAGATACCAAAATCCACAAATGCTCATTGACCCTGATATAAAATGGCATGATATTTGCATATACCCTACACATATCCTCCTGTATACTTTAAATCTTCTCTAGATTACCTATAATACCTAATACAATGTAAATACTATGTAAATAGCTTTTGTACTGTATTGTTTAGGGAATAATGACATGAAGAAAAGTCTGTACATGTTCAGTACAGACACTTTTTTCCCCCAAACATTTTTGATCTGTGGTTGCTTGAATCCACTGATTTGGAAACCACAGATACAGAGGGTCAACTGCATATTACTTTTGGGTAGAAATTAGTGTGTATAGAGAATTTTAGAAGTGTTAATATACTCTTCAACTTAGTAGTTAGTTATTCTTTTGGGATGTTTGAAAAGGAAATAGATGGGTACTAAGGTTTATATATAAGACTGGTCATCAGCATGTGTATATGCGTGTAGTACAGTATGTGTATATGTGTACTTGGGGTATTTATGTGTGCATGTGAGCAAGCATGTGTGAACTGTGCACACTTACATTTGGAAACAATCTAAATTTATCCAGCATTAAATAGAGTATACTCATATTGAAATATTACATAATCATTAAAAGCTTTTTAATTCTTTTTAAAAAGAATTTGTAGTAAGAATAAAGCACTTAGGATAAGATATAAAAAACAGTATACAAAACTGTACAACTGTATATATAAAGTGTATCCTCAGTTTCATGTAAATAATACATCTATTAATATATATATATGCTTGCTTCCCCTTGCTATTTATCTGCATAGGAAAAAGACTGGAAAGAAATAGGCAAAAATGTTAGCAACAGTCCTCTCTTAGTTAACAGATTCAGTGAGTTTTAGTTTTTTCTTTATGCTCTTATGTGTTTTCCAGATTTTCTGTAAGAAGCATGTGCTGGGTTTATAATCAGAAAAGATACATTGGAGACAGTCTGTATTAGTGCTTACCATGTAGAAGGCATACTCTTCCTTAGGTGGATGCAAAGAAACCTAAAACATACTTTGAACATAGGGCCTGAGAAATTCTGGGATTATGGATTAGATGAATATGGACTTTTCAGTTATTTAACATACTGAAAGCAAAGGGAAAGCCCTGAAGATTCTTGTGGGTATGGTAGTATGAGTTAAATAAAGAAATAATGCTTTACCCAGTTGTAAGAAAACTCATGAGATTTATGACAATCAAGAATGATAAATTCTGAATTATGCCTTTGAAAAAAAGAATGTTGTCTTTGATATAGAAGACAAGGAAGATAACTAATGTCTCTCTGTGGCTTTCAGTGTCAAGGTGATCAAAAATCATGGTCTTAAATTTCGCATTGTTCTCACTGGTTTGTGGGAGCTAAAAATTAAAACAATTGAACTCATGAAGATAGTAGAAGGATGGTTACCAGAGGCTGGGAAGGGTAGTGAGAGGATGGGGAAGTCTAGAGTGTTACTGGTTACAAAAAAATAGAAAGAATGAGTGACCTAGTATTTGGTAGCACAACAGGGTGACTGTAGTCAATAATAATATAGTTGTATATTTTAAAGTAACTAAAAGAGTATAATTGGATTCTTTGTAACACAAAGGATAAAGCCTTGAGAGGATGAACACCCCGTTTACCACTATATGACTGTTATGCATTGTATGCCTGTATCAAAATATCTCATGTACCCCATACATGTGTACACCTACTATTTACCCACAAAAGTTAAAAATTAAATTTAAAAAATCCTGCTGTCTTTGGGGAAGGTCTAGTTTAGATGGTAACTACGTGATAGTATTTATATTTAACATATATATTGCATTGTCATTGTGATTTTGATTTTTCATTATTTTCTCTCTGACACTTTACATAAAATGTTCTTTCTTCTTTCTGACAGATGAAAATAGATGTTTAAAAGCAAATGCCAAATCATGTGGAGAATGTATACAAGCAGGGCCAAATTGTGGGTGGTGCACAAATTCAGTAAGTAAGGTTGCTCAAGTCCTTTCCATTTCTTCTCTGGTCATTTAGTGTGACTCAGTGCTATATCCTTGGGAAGCACATATTAATTTTTGTGTAAATCAATACTTATTGAATAACCTAATGGTCTGGAGCTATGTGGTTCAACACAGCAGCCACTAGGCATATGTGGCTATCGAGCACTTTCATACAGATTAGAATTGCTCTGAGTTTCAAAGATATACACGATTTCAAAGACTTAGTATTAAATAAATAATAATGGTGAAATGATAATTTTTGTATATTTAAAAATAATGTTATACCTGTTAAAATTAATGTTCTCTTTTTCTTTTTTTAGTGTGGCTACTAAACAGTTTTAAAATACATATATTCGTAGCTCATCTTTGTGGCAAGTATTGTATTTTTACTGGAGAACCTTCAAAAAAATCCTAGTCATTTAGTTTGACTGTTTTAGATTTCCCCCTTTTTGATGGGGAGGTATGAATTAACCTTCCTAATTATATTTGAGTTAAAACTACTAGAATTGATTTGCATCCCAATATAAGCTCATTGAGGTCAATTAGGGTTTGGATTTTATTCACTTTTGTCATCTCTGTGCTTTTGCTAATACGGTACCTTCCACAAAGCCTACTAAACGTTCAATGAGTCAATGAATGAATGAATGAATCAAAAGAGATGGTAAGGAGAAGTCATTTTGAGGTTGTATAATTTATTCACAGACTGAATAACTAATATCAGAAGGTCAAGGGGTTATTGATTGTGTTTTCATGCAGGCATTTGGGTCCAAATTTCAAGTACCTGTATTTGTACGCCTAAGTGGTCAAGTGTCAGATATGTCGTATGATTTGACCACATGAAAGAAAAAATGAGAAGTTTTGGGGTTTTTTTTTTCAAAAATTTTCTAATGGTACTTTCAAAAAGTGGTGTGTTGGGATTACATTGGCAACAGTGGAGGAAATAAGGAGTGTTGTGAGTTTGTCTCAGGGAAGGCTTATGTAACTGAAGCTCTCGGTTTTCATACCTGAAAATGAGGCTGATAATATCCGCTTTATCTATTGTTACACTAATTAGAATTGATGAACTTAAAGCAGTTTCACTTAAAAAGTTCTAAATAAGTGGTAGCTGCTATTATTGTTAACATACCCGTTTTATGGGGACTATAGTTTATCTGTAGTTGAGGATTATCTTGGCTTTTGAACTTTGGAGCATAATTCTTAAAATTTTAAAGGCTTTCTGAATATATTCAGTGAAATTTTATTTGGGTGTCATGATTGTAAAGTTTCCTGGATTGATTAGTATTTAGAAATGTGTAATTCACTAGGATCTTGTGCTTTGGTAGGTAGTAGTTTAGGTTTAATAAATGAAAGTAGTGCAGCTTTGAATTATCTGATTTTGGTATTCCCCTCCAGTTGTTGATTACATAAATACTCTAATTAGTGTGATGTTTCTCTTAAATATCCCTGTAAAAACCATTGTGTTCTTTAAATTTAAATATCTTCACTTACTATTACTTTATACAGCACCATTAAATTGATACTTAATAAATAAATACCATATATAATGTCACTGATCCCCCTCCCCATTTTCACATTTCATGAAACACTTCTATTCACAGTCTTTATATAGATCTTTAACAGCAGTGTTTTTGAATTCACTAAGGTACTTTTCAGTTATCTGATTAAATTTTTATTTGTATCTAAGTTGTTTAAGGTATAGCACATTTAAAATCTTTGTCATTACTAGAAATTTTACTGCTGCAAATATCCATTCTCCTGCCATTAGGACCTTTTTTTCCTTTTTTGAAATTTACCTGGCATTAGGACCTTTACCGTTGTCATATACTTACTATTTTGCTTTTTAAAAAATTTTAAAAAACGTATTTACAGTAATAGCTAATACTTGAAGTTTTTTCAAACTTGTGGGAATACTTATTTAATCTGTGCTAAATTTCGTGTTCTCCTTTTAAAAAATGCCATAATTAATTGAGATGCTTTTAAGCTCATCTGTTTTCCCTAAACATTGGGTCGTTCAGCATATTGTGGTGGGGAGAGCGCCACATGAGAGGCTTTGTAAGGACTTTTCAAAGGGAAATTTTGGAGAAATGATCTGATATTTGAGTGTATGTGTATACATTATTAGTAGCCATTAACCATGCTCAATTAGTGATTTCACTAAAGAAATTGTTTTTGATTAGATACTCTGAATTACAAGATAGAGCATTTACTATGTACACTTGGGTCAGTTCTGGGAAAGGTATTACTTTCTTGGAAATGATTGTTTTTTAACAAGAACCCTTACCACAGTTTGGATGAAGGGAGCGTTTTGTTAAAAAGCCAGAATTGAGGTACAGTAGATGTGATTTGATGTTTTGCAACTTAATTGCTTATTTGCAATCATTGTGTAAAAAGGTTTGACCATTACACTTTTCATTTATACCTGTATTTTATGTCATTTAGACATTTTTACAGGAAGGAATGCCCACTTCTGCACGATGTGATGATTTAGAAGCCTTAAAAAAGAAGGGTTGCCCTCCAGATGACATAGAAAATCCCAGAGGCTCCAAAGATATAAAGAAAAATAAAAATGTAACCAACCGTAGCAAAGGAACAGCAGAGAAGCTCAAGCCAGAGGATATTACTCAGATCCAACCACAGCAGTTGGTTTTGCGATTAAGATCAGGTATGGAATATGGAAGCCCAACTCTGTGAATACCTGTGTGTTTACTTGAAGCATTTGATACCAGCTTTATGCAAACTCTGACCATTTTCTGTTGAAGGCTCATTTTTACATGTGGACTGGCACTCAAAAATGTGGAATTGGTTAAATTTTAGAAAAGTTTTGCATATACAACAATTGTAAAACATATATACTTGGAATAATATTAAATGTTGCCTTATGTTCAAAGTAAATTTTGTTAAAGATTCAGAAAATATTAATTAGCTTTAGTGAGTTTTAAAAATCAAAGTGTTCATCCTCTGGTCTAATTATGTAATATATTATAAAAGCAACAATTTAACCTGTTCTTTTCCTTTGCATTTGTTTAGTATTATTAAACTGTGAAGGTTTTTGTAATTATGTCTGTCAGTCCCACATCTAAACATGAAGGAAAAGACAAGCCCTCTTTCTCCCTTTTCTGGTTTCCAACCTTCTTGTCAGGAGAATGGTAGAGTGGCCCTGTCCCCTGACTTCCCTCCCGGAGCCCTTCCTCCCCTCCCGGTGCCCTTCCTCCCCTCCCGGTGCCCTTCCTCAGCCAGGTCAGCCCTCTCCTCATCCTGCTCTAGCAAAGCTCCACCATCGCATTCAGCCTGCAGACCCAGGGGACCCTTGTCAGGGCTTTTTTTTTTTTTAAACACTTCTGTACCAAGTAACACTTTGTACTTTTTGAAATGCTCTCCCCTTGATCAGTGATACTACTCCTCGGTTTTTCCTTGTGTCTCTTACCTTTGCCTTCCAGGCCTCTTTTTGTGTCTTTTTTCTTCCTCCCTTTTTGTAGTCCACCTGAATGTCAGTTTTGCTCTCATGGCTTTAAAACCAGTTGTATGCTGCAGCAACAGAGACTTTTTTCTTGAGCTCCAAACCCATTTCTCCAAGTGCCTATTAGAAATTTTTATAGAGAAAACTACAAGTTAAAATTTTAATTACATTTTCATCCAAACCTTCTTTCTCGTGTATTTCCTAAGTAAATTACATTAACATCTCTTGCATTTCTCTCCTCCTCCTTCATCGTCTCTCTCTGGGTTTGTTTTGTAGATTAGCTAGTCTCTTTGCCTCAGTAATTTATTTTTAAAGCTTTCTGCCAGGTTTTCTAAAGTAAAAATTGGATCGTGTTATTCACTTGCAGGGAGTGGCTTCCCATTACACACAGAATGGAGTTCACAACTTCAGTGTCTAAAAAGTTGTACGCTATCACGTGTTCTGCCTTGCTCTCCCCAGACTAATTTATGGTGTTCTATTTGTTTCCTTCTCTTGTAAACTGACTTTTTGTCTGTTTTGTCCACTGTGGATTGGGAATGTCTTTTTTTATCGTTGCATCCTGAAGGCCTGGTGTTTTAAGTATTTGTTGAATGAAATTGAATTCATACCCATTGAGTTACTTATGGAATTCCCAGATTTTTGTAAAAATTATGACAGCATGTTTTATTTTATTGTGTTTACCATGTAAATCACATTTATTTGTTTCTTCTCGTTTGCCAACAGGCAAGTTTCATTTTCTAATCTCTTGTCTAATTAGGGGAGCCACAGACATTTACATTAAAATTCAAGAGAGCTGAAGACTATCCCATTGACCTCTACTACCTTATGGACCTGTCTTACTCAATGAAAGACGATTTGGAGAATGTAAAAAGTCTTGGAACAGATCTGATGAATGAAATGAGGAGGATTACGTCCGACTTCAGAATTGGTAGGAATGTTGGAAACATTGATCATTTTCATTATAAAGTCTTGGCAATTCTCAAATGTTGTTTTATGTTTTCTTCCTTTGTTACTCTCTACATACTTGTGAGATAAACAGGCCAGTTTTTTAGCCTTTTCTGAGTGGAAATTGATATTCCAGTCACACGTTTAATAATCTTTTCTGCCACCTTGTTCCTCTGTCACTGGATGCTACTGTTTAACACAGATTGTACCTCATAATGACTTGCATGCTTGTTTTCACACTAACTTGATCATTTATCTTACGACTTATTTTATTTTATTTTTATTTTTATTTTAAGAGTTTCGCTCTTGTTGCCCAGGCTGGAGTGCAATGGTGTGATCTCGGTCACTGCAATCTCCGCCTCCTGGGTTCAAGTGATTCTCCTGCTGCAGCCTCCGGAGTAGCTGGGATTATAGGCGTCTGCCACCACGCCCAGCTAATTTTTTGTAACTTAGTAGAGATGGGGTTTCACCATGTTGGCCAGGCTGGTCTCGAACTCCTGACCTCAGGTAATCCACCTGCCTTGGCCTCCCAGAGTTTTGGGATTACAGGCGAGAGCCCCCACGCCTGGCTCTTAGGACTTATTTTATAAACATGTATTGAGTACCCAGATTTTATCTAATTACTAGTTAGTATGGCTGTACCTGCCTGTACAGCCTGATCTCACCTTAGACCTGGATTTTTCATATGGTGATGATCTGTTTTCCAAACCTTATTTTTCCCATTTCATGTGTCCCCAGCTTAACCTCTTTTTTGCCTGCTTCTCTCCACTCCTGTTGCTGCAGAGGTTTAGCAACAGAAAATTAGAAAGATTTAACAATCATGAGGCCTAAAAGCTACCTTTCAAAAATTAGCCCTATTTTAGTGGAAACTTTAAAAAAGAGCACTTGCTCAAAATGTTCTTTTATTCAGTAAGCATAATTCAAGGACCATGGCATTAGGGAACTCCTACCAAATTAGTCTTTTTTAAAATGGCCAGAATTCTAGAATAGTTATTCTTTTGTTCAGCATGCCATTATTGAGAGCTGGTATGCCAAGAAAATGAATGTGAGTTATTTTTAAAGTAGGGAGGCAAAATAAAAAGATTGACTTAGGTCTTAGTCCATTTGCGCTGCTTTAAGAAAATACTATAAACTGGGTGGCTTATGAACAACAGAAATTTATTTCTCACAGCTCTGGAGGTGAGAAGTCCAAGATCAAGGCAGATTGAGCATCTGGTGAGGGCCCTCTTCTGGGTTCATAGATGATACCTTCTTGCCATGTACTCACATAGCAGCAGGGGACACAGCAGCTCTCTGGGGCTTCTTTGATGAGGTCACTGTAGGAGTCTATTCTTACGTTGCTATAAAGAAATATCTGAGACTGGGTAATTTATAAAGAAAAGAGATTTAATTGGTTTACAGTCCTGCAGGCTCTACAGGAAGCATGGCGCTAGCATCAGCAAGGCCTCTGGGAGGCCTCAGGAAGCTTCCAATCATGGCAGAAGGCAAAGTGGGGAGCAGGCTTCTCACATGGTGGGAGCAGGAACAAGAGGTGGGGGGAGGTGCCACACAATTTTAAATACCAGATTTCATGAGAACTCCCTCACTATGTCACTCACTCACTATGTCTGACCATGGCTTGGTCAGAATAGCACCAAGCCATGAGGGATTGATCTGCCCCCTTGAGCCAAATACCTCCCACCAGGCCGCACCTTCAACATTGGGGATCACGTTTCAACATGAGACTTGGGTGGGGACAAATACCCAGACTCTGTCAGTCACTAATCCCATTCATGAGGGCTCTGCCTGAATGGACATTCAGTCCGTAGTAACCAATATGTGGTAACATAGATGAATTTTTTAAAGAATGCAAATCTCTGTCTTTCCATCTATCCTTCCATTCATTCATTTATATACCATTTTTTTCTTTACAGGATTTGGTTCATTTGTGGAAAAGACTGTGATGCCTTACATTAGCACAACACCAGCTAAGCTCAGGAACCCTTGCACAAGTGAACAGAACTGTACCAGCCCATTTAGCTACAAAAATGTGCTCAGTCTTACTAATAAAGGAGAAGTATTTAATGAACTTGTTGGAAAACAGCGCATATCTGGAAATTTGGATTCTCCAGAAGGTGGTTTTGATGCCATCATGCAAGTTGCAGTTTGTGGAGTAAGCACATTCATTTCCTATAAGGGGATATTGTTTCTATTATGTGTGTGAATTTTAAGTGTGATTTTACTATGTTAATAGAAAAATTGATCTTAATTTTCATACATTTGATTATCTTAGAGAAGTAATTTAAGTAAATCCTTAAATTGCCTGTATGCAGGTGCCTTTATAAAAGCATATTTAATCTTTATGCAAACCAGGCAGTTAGTTTATTCATGCACGCTTTTAAAAGCCAGAATGCTAACCATTTGAAACAGTGGGGCAACCTCCCTGTACTGTAGCTGGTGGTCTGGATTTTAGAAAAGCCCTTGTGTCTTAACTTTCTGGTTTTGTACCAGAGATAGAATTGATGTTATTATCTGAGGCATCACCAGGAACCTTGAAATTGCTCAAAGGGAGGGTGTCTTGTATCATTTTCCTTTGGTCAGTTTTCTTCTCACTGTCTTTGAAAGACACATCTTTCACATCTTTTGAATTAGTAATTCAAAAAGAAATAACTTTTTAAGCTCTAGTTTTTAAGCTATATGAATAGATGTATTTTGAGAAGTGGTAGAGTATTTGTAATTTTAACTGTAAGATTTTTAGTAGCAAGCCCATCCCTATTGGATCAGTAATTGGCATTTTATGATCCATGTAGCAGCAGCATATTTTGAGATGACACTTTAATGGTGTGGCTGAGGCTGAAACTAGAAAACATTGTGAGGTCAAGTTTGTCCTGTGTACCTACTCTTGTCTCATTTTTGTTCCATCCAGTGCCCCCATTCTCTAGATGACCTTCTTTGATTTTAGAGGCCTCTTAATGGTTATTTTTCAGTCAATTTTTGCTAAGGTGCTAATTGATGCCCAAAATAATAAATGAAGGAATATGGATAGTAATACAAATTTTTCTATCACCACTGATGCTGGGCAATTTACTTAGTCTCTCCAGGGCTGTTTTCTTTTCTTTAAGAAGGGATGATAATAGTTATCTACCTCATAGGGCTCTTGTGAAGTTAAAATGCATCAATCTCTAAAAGTACCAGTGAGCATTCGGCAAATACCAATTCCTATATTGTGGTTACTTTCGAGTTTTCACTAGAGTGTTTGCAATTTAAGGTTAGTCCCTGCTATTGTAGCTGAAGCAGGTAGCATTCCAGGTAGTGCCTAGCCTTACACCTCTTTTCTTGCTAGCCAGTGACATATGAACCTGTTAGCATCTCCTTGTGGAGAGAGCATTCTCTGGGCTGCCTCTAACTAGGCCTTAACCTGTGGGATTAAACAAGCCATAGCACCCTTGGTTGTGGCTATTTTTCTGTGTTGGTCATGCTGATCCACTCCTCTAGATGCAAAATGATTCATCACTCCACTTTTGAAAGATTGCCAGTATTAATTAATGTGATTACCACCTTAAAGGATTTTACAGTCTTATAAAGATCTAAACAGACGTATTAAATAAATTAACTAAAGCAAGTAAATTCCTGTAGTCATAAGATTTTATAATTATAAATTACCATAGTGACAAAAAGATTTTACAGTTACTTTAGATTCTTATTGGAAAGGTCAAGAATAAAGTAAATGAGCAGATAAACAGTACTGATTGAGGAGTTAGAATGGGTGAAATTATCCTTAAACAAGATAATTATTTCTGTTATAAAAAAGGGAAGCCTCATATGGTGGGCTGATAAGGTGTATGGCATAGAATATAGAGCAGATGGGTGGATGGGGACAAGACAGCAGCAGTGGGGTAAAGTAAGAATAGGCTGAGACACTTTCATTTATTCAGCAAATGTTCATCGAGCGCTTACTGCTTGCCAAGCAGTGTGCTGGCTTGCTAGCTGCTGGAGATACGATGATAAGCAGAACCAAACCAAACCAAACAACAACAACAACAACAACAAAAAAAACAGTTTTTAAAAAGAACTGAGAGAGATGGATGGTCAGGCAAGATATAGTTGTACATGGGATGGAAGAGCTTCATTCACTGGGCTTTGTGCATTTCTCAGCAAGATAATTAGCATTGTATAAAGAGAAGACACAGAAAAAACAGAATTAGGTTAAAATACAATGGTGGCCTGTATGAAAATTAAAGGATTTTTGTTGAATTACTGTGAATAGTGTTTTAAAATTGAAATCCTTTTCTTTTCAAGTCACTGATTGGCTGGAGGAATGTTACACGGCTGCTGGTGTTTTCCACAGATGCCGGGTTTCACTTTGCTGGAGATGGGAAACTTGGTGGCATTGTTTTACCAAATGATGGACAGTGTCACCTGGAAAATAATATGTACACAATGAGTCATTATTATGTAAGTGCTTAGTTCCTTACATAGCAAATGTGTTTATGTTGGATTTTAATGTTTAATACTAAGAGTTTGTGGGTGACTGGCTTGGGGTTTCTCAGGGTTTGAGGTTTTGCTATTTTGGTAAGTAGGGGTCCTGATTGAAAGTGCAGGAAAGCTAGTGTTGCTGTTTGTGAAGATGTGGCTTTGTATTTGCTTCCTTCTGCTCAGACAAGGGCCTCACTGGGGTGGGAAAGGGATGCCCAGATGCCACTTTCACTCTTTGCCTCAACTCCCTGCCCACAGCATTTGGTAGCACAGTCAGTACTATTTCTAAATAAATAATTTATCTAGTCTCATACTCTTTGTCTTATATGATTTTTAAAAGCGGTCACTCTGCCTTTATTGAAAAGAAATATTGGCAAAAGCATTCAGGTTCTAGAAGAAATCCAAATGGGAAATCTTGGTCTTTTTCTTAAGTTGTAGATAGTAGAATATTTGATTACTGACTATTCTTTAATTTCATTGTCCCTATATTTAATATACATAGATAATCTTACTATTTAAAACCTTTTGAATATGGAATTTTTTGTTCATACATGAAAGAGAAGAGGATTAGCAATTCATGTATACACACTACTCACTTCAGCACTTTATATTTGATACTATTATTTGAAAGCAGTCTTGTAATCTACTTATATGTATGCAAAAGATTTACTCTAACTATATATAAATTACATATGTAATCTAGTTATCTAAAGCAGTCTTGTAATCGAGTTATGTATAATCTTGCATGTATGACTAGATTGAAAAATTAGAATAGATTATAAGGGTGTATTTACATACTAAAATATATTACTTGATTTCTTAGGATTATCCTTCTATTGCTCACCTTGTCCAGAAACTGAGTGAAAATAATATTCAGACAATTTTTGCAGTTACTGAAGAATTTCAGCCCGTTTACAAGGTAAATGTGCGAGATAAAAAGAACAAAATTCTAAATATTTTTGGTTGAGTTGTTAGAGGCAAATCATGTCTGAATTGAAATGTGGGAAAATGCCACTAGATAGGCAAACCGAATTTTACAAAAGTTGTTTATATTAACTTTTAATTACATATTATAAAACTGGTTTCTAGGTTTGACTCCTAAAGTTAGTTAGGATGAGACATATGGGAACTGGCATTTAAAGATAAAAGTTGCTCAGTAGATGCTAATTGGTTGAATGAATAGTAGATGTATTTTACGTGTTTTATCTTTTAATTGCAGGAACTGAAAAACTTGATCCCTAAGTCAGCAGTAGGAACATTATCTGCAAATTCTAGTAATGTAATTCAGTTGATCATTGATGCATACAATGTGAGTACATCTTAAATAAGATCAGTTTTGGACAATACCCTGTTGAGAATACTTTGTTCAAAGAAAGTGAAACTTCCTTCATACACACTTTAGCGAGCCCAAAGTACTACAGAAATCTTAAATCTTAAAGGCATATACTGATAGAATAGATGACTTTTCTGATAGAGAAGTT
>NW_012104576.1:2320054-2323175 GCF_000951045.1 Mandrillus leucophaeus
CCCGAGTAGTTGGGATTACAGGTGCATGCTGCCACGCCTGCTTATTTTTTTTTTTATTTTTTTTTATTTTTGTATTTTGGCAGAGATGGGGTTTCACTGTGT
This sequence comes from Mandrillus leucophaeus, assembly GCF_000951045.1. Taxonomy (NCBI): domain Eukaryota; kingdom Metazoa; phylum Chordata; class Mammalia; order Primates; family Cercopithecidae; genus Mandrillus; species Mandrillus leucophaeus. The sequence goes on from NW_012104576.1 coordinate 2,320,157, forward strand.
TGGCCAGGCTGGTCTCCAACTCCTGAGCCCAGGCAGTCCACCTACCTCTGCCTCCCAAAGTGCTGGGATTATAGGCGTGAGTTACCACGCCCAGCCTGTTGCACATTCCTAAGACTTCTCCTGATCAGCAGCGGCCCTCCACACTGTGTGATCCTGAGTATTTTAACTCAGCGGTTAAAACACGAATACTCTTTTCAGTTGTGTATTTTATTTTACAGATTGGATCCTTATTAATTAAAACCTATTTCTCTGGCCTCTGTGTTTTCTAGTTGCTCAATTGGATTTGGCTTGTAAATATTTTATTGAAATATATTTTCTTCTGAATAGTTTATTTATCCATTGGTTTTATGCATTCAAGTAGATTTTGTTTGACTTTTCCTGTGTATAATTAGGCATTCTTTTAGTCCCTTTCCTCAGAAGTCATTTTGGAAAACGGCAAATTGTCAGAAGGAGTAACAATAAGTTACAAATCTTACTGCAAGAACGGGGTGAATGGAACAGGGGAAAATGGAAGAAAATGTTCCAATATTTCCATTGGAGATGAGGTATGTTGTATTTCCATTGGAGATGAGGTATGTTGTATAATATAATGTATGAGGTATATATTTTCTGTAGAAAACATTGGTTATTTATAAGGAAAGTTAGTTTGTACTTTGAGAAACATTAAAATAAGTGAGCAACTTTTTGAAATATTTTTTAGTAGATTTAAATTTCTTAGTTGTTAATCTTTTTTTTCCCTTCAAGGTTCAATTTGAAATTAGCATAACTTCAAATAAGTGTCCAAAAAAGGATTCTGACAGCTTTAAAATTAGGCCTCTGGGCTTTACGGAGGAAGTAGAGGTTATTCTTCAGTACATCTGTGAATGTGAATGCCAAAGCGAAGGCATCCCTGAAAGTCCCAAGTGTCATGAAGGAAATGGGACGTTTGAGTGTGGCGCGTGCAGGTAAGCTGGGCATTGTCAGACAGTGACATAGCTACATTGGTTTAGAGAGTACAGGCAGGTCATATTTTGGGACATCCAGAGAATATCTCTCTATTTGGAGCAAATATTTTTTCCAACCACGGTTGCTCACCACAAGATCAGTTTGATGATCTTGTGTGTGATATTTATATAAAGTTCCTTCCTGCCTTTTTTTCTTAAAGTGATTACTCTTTAAAATAAAAGATTTTATAGCCATGAAAGAAGTATATTCAACAAGTTGTCAAGGTAGTGTTTCTCTCATGTGAGAGCAATCTGAATTTATTAGAACAAAATAAGCTTATGTAAAATATGTTTATAGAAAAATAAAAACATCAAACCGGTGATGGTGATTTTGTTGGGGAAATGGAATTATGAAGCAATAGAAGATGTTTGTCTTGTACTACATGTACTTCTGCATTGTTGGAATTTTAAAAAAAATAAATATGTGTTGTAAAATAAAAAAGAGAAAATGGTATTTTCAGCATGTAGTGTCTAATACTAAGAAAACTAACAAAATTACTTCAGATTTTATTTTCACACTGTGGTTATTTTTTGTAATTGAAAATTAAAAACTGAGTACACTTTGAATACAGCTTTCTCCGTAAAAGAATAGGAAGAGGGGAGAGTGTTGAATCCAGTGTTAACCCCAAATGACTAGGCTTAGAAGGCTGTTGACCGTGAAAGAAATACATGGCTGTAACTCACTATCAGTTTTTAATTGTCTGTGCTAAGTAATAATTTAAATGTTAGAATTTTTTTTATCTTCCATGTTGTACATATCCTGTTTTAATCATGCAGGCCCATTTTTAGTAAATGTCATTTAACCAAAAAGATTATCTTGAAAATACTTTGCCTTTCTTTCCTTTATATTTTTACCAGATACAGAATCAGTGCAGTCAGTGTCCGTGAGCATTATGTGTTCTAAAAATACGCAGGGAACCTGAAAAGTCTGCACCTGTAGGATAAATTTGTTTTTAAATAGTATACTAGTTATATTTTTAAGTGGTATGCACGGTATGTTTTTCTTCAACTTCCATACACTTTTTTGCATGTGTAATTGTATTTTTTTAGGCTAACAGACCATTGCTTTAAATTTAGACAGTTCATCTGGAATAGTAAATGTAATAGCATATACTATTTGAAAATGTAACTAATGTACTCTTTAAGTTTATTCTGCCTTTCCACGTGTCATTCACTATTTATTGCTAGATTACATTTTCATCTTGACCAAAATGGTTACTTTCCTGAATAAATTTTTTTCCTAGACTCTTGCACATATTCCGTATGAGCTCAAGTTCATATGGAACTGAAATGTACATGTGTGCCTGTGTATATTTGTCCATGCTGGCACATGTGTGTACACTTTACTACATGTCTGTGACATGTGGCATGGACACTCCCACCTAATAGATTGGTAGCTTGAAGAGATTTTTTATAGTTTTATTTCCTTTCCCAGTTTTTCTCTTTTAAATTATTTTCCCCTCCAAGATTATTCTTCTTCTTCTTCTTCTTTTTTTTTTTATTATACTTTAAGTTCTAGGGTACATGTGCACAACTTGCAGGTTTGTTACATGTGTATACATATGCCATGTTGGTGTGCTGTACCCGTTAACTTGTCATTTACATTAGGTATATCTCCTAATGCTATCCCTCCCTCCGCCCCCCTCCCCACCACAGGCCCTGGTGTGTGATGTTCCCCAGCCCGTGTCCAAGTGTTCTCACTGTTCAATTCCCACCTATGAGTGAGAACATGTGGTGTTTGGTTTTCTGTTCTTGCGATAATAGTTTGCTGAGAATGATGGTTTCCAGCTGCATCCATGTCCCTACAGAGGACATGAACTCATCCTTTTTTATGGCTGCATAGTGTTCTATGGTGTAAATGTGCCACATTTTCTTAATGCAGTCTGTCATTGATGGTCATTTGGGTTGGTTCCAAGTCTTTGCTATTGTGAATAGTGCCGCAATAAACATACATGTGCATGTGTCTTTATAGCAGCATGATTTATAATCCTTTGGGTATATACCCAGTAATGGGATGGCTGAGTCAAATGGTATTT
>NW_012104576.1:2325480-2326196 GCF_000951045.1 Mandrillus leucophaeus
TGTGATTTGCCTATTTCAAAAAGATTTATAGTGTTGTTTTCTCCTCACAGATGGGAGGAAGTTGAATTGAAATTAAAGGGGAATTGGCTTCTCCTTTTTGAGCATAATTCAGTGTACTTCAGTCACACTGAGTTAGCCTTAATTAGTGATCATTTAAATAATCTGAAGGCAATTGTAATATTATGGTAACCCTTGTGTGCCTCGTGCACCGCTTTCAGCCCCCATCCCCTTAACCCTTTGGCAGCTTGAATTTTAGACATTTTTACCTCATGTCATGGGGGTACCATAATACTTTGGAAAGGCCTGACTCGGAGGGGTTTTTACAAAGGTTTTTAAGTTTTTACTGGTTCCACAGCTTTTCCATTCTCCCCTGTTAGATAATTTTCCTAACCCCTGTTCTTTCAGAGGTGTGAACAAGAGATAGCTTGCCATTTTACCCTTCTCCATTTGTCCTGAATAGTCTCATAGGTTAAACAAGCACTGGTTTGAATCCTTGGGGGATTTTGGGTTTTTTTGTTTGTTTGTTTGTTTTGGCTGGGCTACAATGGTTCCTTAAGCAAATTTGTTCCTAGACTGCATAGTTGATTGTTTACCCTAGTCTGTAGTTACCTGGAGAGGTAGAACTGCAGAAATGCCATTTTGCCAATGGGGAAGACAGCATTTACTTCACTTTTTTTTTTTTTTTTTTTTTTTAGATGGAGTCTCGCTCCTGTCTC
>NW_012104576.1:2329422-2330682 GCF_000951045.1 Mandrillus leucophaeus
AATCCCACCAACAGTGTAAAAGTGTTCCTATTTCTCCACATCCTTTCTAGCACCTGTTGTTTCCTGACTTTTTAATGATCGCCATTCTAACTGGTGTGAGATGGTATCTCATTGTGATTTTGATTTGCGTTTCTCTGATGGTTAGTGACGATGAGCATTTTTTCATGTGTCTGTTGACTGCATGAATGTCTTCTTTTGAGAAGTGTCTGTTCATATCCTTTGCCACTTTTTGATGGGGTTTTTTTTTCTTATAAATTTGTTTGAGTTCTTTGTAGGTTCTGGATATTAGCCCTTTGTCAGATGAGTATATTGCAATAATTTTCTCCCATTCTGTAGGTTGCCTGTTCACTCTGATGGTAGTTTCTTTTGCTGTGCAGAAGCTCTTTAGTTTAATTAGATCCCGTTTGTCAACTTTGGGTTTTGTTGCCATTGCTTTTGGTGTTTTAGTCATGAAGTCCTTGCCCATGCATGTGTCCTGAATGGTATTACCTAGGTTTTCTTCTAGGGTTTTTATGGTTTTAGGTCTAACATTTAAGTCTCTAATCCATCTTGAATTAATTTTGTATGAGGTGTAAGGAATGGATCCAGTTTCAGCTTTCTATATATGTCTAGCCAATTTTCCCAGCACCATTTATTAAATAGGGAATCCTTTCCCCACTTCTTGTTTTTGTCAGGTTTGTCAAAGATCAGATGGTTGTAGATGTGTGGTATTATTTCTGAGGGCTCTGTTCTGTTCCATTGGTCTGTATCTCTGTTTTGGTACCAGTACCATGCTGTTTTGATTACTGTAACCTTGTAATATAGTTTGAAGTCAGGTAGCGTGATGCCTCCAGCTTTGTTCTTTTGGCTTAGGATTTTGGCAATGTGGGCTCTTTTTTGGTTCCATATGAACTTTAAAGTAGTTTTTTCCAATTCTGTGAAGAAAGTCATTGGTAGCTAAATGGGGATGGCAATGAATCTGTAAATTACCTTGGGCAGTATGGCCATTTTCACGATATTGATCCTACCCATGAGCATGGAATGTTCTTCCATTTGTTTATGTCCTCTTTTATTTCATTGAGCAGTTTGTAGTTCTCCTTGAAGAAGTCCTTATCCCTTGTAAGTTGGATTCCTAGGTATTTTATTCTCTTTGAAGCAATTGTGAATGGTAGTTCATTCATGATTTGGCTCTCTGTTTGTATGTTATTTGTGTATAGGAATGTTTGTGATTTTTGCACATTGATTTTGTATCCTGAGACTTTGCTGAAGTTGCTTATCAGC
>NW_012104576.1:2330911-2335081 GCF_000951045.1 Mandrillus leucophaeus
TGTGAATCCATCTGGTCCTGGACTTTTTTTGGTTGGTAGGCTATTAATTATTGCCTCAATTTCAGAGCCTGTGATTCGTCTATTCAGAGATTCAAGTTCTTCCTGGTTTAGTCTTGGGAGGGTGTATGTGTCCAGGAATTTATCCATTTCTTCTAGGTTTTCTAGTTTATTTGCATAGAGGTGTTTATAGTATTCTCTGATGGTAGTTTGCATTTCTGTGGGGTCGGTGGTGACATACCCTTTATCATTTTTTATTGCGTCTTTTTGATACTTCTCTCTTTTCTTCTTTATTAGTCTTGCTAGTGGTCTATCAATTTTGTTGATCTTTTCAAAAAACCAGCTGCTGGATTCATTGATTTTTTTTGGAGGTTTTTTTTTTTGTCTGTCTCCTTCAGTTCTGCTCTGATCTTAGGTATTTCTTGCCTTCTACTAACTTTTGAATATGTTTGCTCTTGTTTCTCGACTTTTAATTGTGATGTTAGGGTGTCAATTTTAGATCTTTCCTGCTTTCTGTTTTGGGCATTTAGTGCTATAAATTTCCCTCTACACACTGCTTTAAATGTGTCCCGGAGATTCTGGTATGTTGTGTCTTTGTTCTCGTTGGTTTCAAAGAATATGTTAATTTCTGCCTTCGTTTCGTTATGTACCCAGTAGCCATTCAGGAGCAAGTTGTTCAGTTTCCATGTAGTTGAGCGGTTTTGAGTATCTTAATCCTGAGTTCTAGTTTGATTGCACTGTGGTCTGAGAGACAGTTTGTTATGGTTTCTGTTCTTTTACATTTGCTGAGGAGTGCCGCACTTCCAAATATGTGGTCAATTTTGGAATAAGTGTGATGTGGTGCTGAGAAGAATGTATATTCTGTTGACCTGGGGTGGAGAGTTCTGTAGATGTCTGTTAGGTCTGCTTGGTGGAGAGCTGAGTTCATTTCCTGGATATCCTTGTTAACTTTCTGTCTCGTTGATCTGTCTAATGTTGACAGTGGAGTATTAAAGTCTCCCATTATTATTGTGTGGTGAGTCTCAGTCTTTTTGTAGGTTTCTAAGGACCTACTTTATGAATCTGGGTGCTCCTGTATTGGGTGCACATATATTTAGGATAGTTAGCTCTTCCTGTTGAGTTGATCCCTTTTCCATTATGTAATGGCCTTCTTTGTCTCTTTTGATCTTTGTTGGTTTAAAGTCTGTTTTATCAGAGACTAGGATTGCAACCCCTGCTTTTTTTTGTTTTCCATTTGCTTGGTAGGTCTTCCTCCATCCCTTTGTTTTGAGCCTGTGTGTGCCTCTGCACGTGAGATGGGTCTCCTTTATACAGCACACTGATGGGTCTTAACTCTTTATCCAATTTGCTGATCTGTGTCTTTTAATTCAGGCGTTTCGCCCATTTACATTTAAGTTTAATATTGTTATGTGTGAGTTTGATCCTGTCATTATGATGTTAGCTGGTTATTTTGCTGGTTAGTTGATGCAGTTTCTTCCTAGCATCAATGGTGTTTCCAGTTTGGTATGTTTTTGCAATGGCTGGTACCGGTTGTTCCTTTCCATGTTTAGTGCTTCCTTCAGTAGCTCTTGTAAGGCAGGCCCGGTGGTGACAAAATCTCTCAGCATTTGCTCGTCTGTAAAGAATTTTATTTCTCCTTCACTTATGAAGCTTTGTTTGGCTGGATATGAAATTCTGGGTTGAAAGTTCTTTTCTTTAAGTATGTTGAATATTAGCCCCCACTCTCTTCTGGCTTGTAGAGTTTCTTCCGAGAGATCCGCTGTTAGTCTGATGGGCTTCCCTTTGTGGGTAACCCAACCTTTCTCTCTGGCTGCCCTTAACATTTTTTCCTTCATTTCAACTTTGATGAATGTGAAAATTGTGTGTCTTCAAGTTGCTCTTCTCGAGTATCTTTGTGGCATTCTCTGTATTTCCTGAATTTGAATGTTGGCCTGCTTTGCTGGGTTGGGGAAGTTCTCCTGGATAATGTCCTGAAGAGTGTTTTCCAACTTGGTTCCATTCTCCCCAACACTCTCAGGTACACCAATGAGACATAGATTTGTCTTTTTACATAGTCCCATATTTTTTGGAGGCTTTGTTCCTTTCTTTTTACTCTTTTTTCCTCTAACTTTCTCGCTTCATTTCATTCATTTGATCTTGAATCAATGATACCCTTCTTCCACTTGGTCAAATCGGCTACTGATGGTTGTGCATGTGTCACGTAATTCTTGTGCCATGGTTTTCAGCTCCATCGGGTCATTTAAGGTCTTCTCTATGCTGTTTATTCTGGTTAGCCATTCGTCTAATCTTTTTTCAAGGTTTTTAGCGTCTTTGCGATGAGTTCAAACATCCTCCTTTAGCCCGGAGAAGTTTGTTATTACCGATCATTTGTAGCCTTCTCTCAACTTGTCAAAATCATTCTCCGCCCAGGTTTGTTGCGTTGCTGTTGAGGAGCTGTGTCCCTTTGGAGGAGAAGAGGTGTCTGATTTTAGAATTTTCTGCATTTCTGCTCTGGTTTCTCCCCATCTTTGTGGTTTTATCTACCATGGGTGTCTTTGATGATGGTGACGTACAAATGGGGTTTTGGTGTGGTTGTCCTTTTTGTTTGTTAGTTTTCCTTCTAACAGTTGGGACCCTCAGCTGCAGATGATGGTGACATACAAATGAGGTTTTGGTGTGGATGTCCTCTCTGTTTGTTAGTTTTCCTTCTTTGTTAGTTTTCCTTCTAACAGTCAGGACCCTCAGCTGCAGGTCTGTTGGAGTTTGCGGGAAGTCCACTCCAGATCCTGTTTGCCTGGGTGTCACCCGTGGAGGCTGCAGAACAGCAAATACTGCAGAACGGAAAATGTTGCTGCCTGATCCTTCCTCTGGAAGCTTCATCTCAGAGGGGCACCTGGCTGTATGAGGTGTCAGTCGGTCCCTACTGGGAGATGTCTCCCAGTTAGGCTACTTGGGGATCAGGGACCCACTTGAGCTGGCAGTCTGTCCGTTCTCAGATCTCAAGCTCCATGCTGAGAGAACCACTATTCTCTTCAAAGCTCTCAGACAGGGACGTTTAAGTTTGCAGAAGTTTCTGCTGCCTTTTGTTCAGCTCTGCCCTGCCTCCAGAGGTGGAGTATACAGAGGCAGGCAGGCTTCTTTGAGCCACGTTCAAGCTTCCCGGCCGCTTTCTTTGCCTAGTCAAGCCTCAGCAATGGTGGACGCCCCCCCCCCAGCCTCACTGCCGCCTTGCAGTTCGATCTCACTGCTGTGCTAGCAGTGAGTGAGGTTCCGTGGGCGTGGGACCCTCCAAGCCAGGCGCGGGATATAATCTCCTGGTGTGCCATTTGCTAAAATTATTGGAAAAGCACAGTATTAGGGTGGGAGTGTCCTGATTTTCCAGGTACTGTCACAGCTTCCCTTGGCTAGGAAAGGGAATTCCCCAACCCCTTGCACTTCCCTGGTGAGGCGATGCCCTACCCTCGTTCGACTCACAGTCTGTGGGCTGCACCCACTGTCCGACAAGCCCCAATGAGATGAACCCAGTACCTCAGTTGGAAATGCAGAAATCACCTATCTTCTGCATTGCTCATGCTGGGAGCTGTAGACTGGAGCTCTTCCTATTCGGCCATCTTGGAACCTCTTAAATTATTTTTGTTTTGTGTGATTGCAATTTTGGAATGTTTCTTCAGGTGCAACGAAGGGCGTGTTGGTAGACATTGTGAATGCAGCACAGATGAAGTTAACAGTGAAGACATGGACGCTTACTGCAGAAAAGAAAACAGTTCAGAAATCTGCAGTAACAATGGAGAGTGCGTTTGTGGACAGTGTGTTTGTAGGAAGAGGGATAATACAAATGAAATTTATTCTGGCAAATTCTGCGAGTGTGATAATTTCAACTGTGATAGATCCAATGGCTTAATTTGTGGAGGTAAGTAAAGGACCTGAAGTGGTTGTAAGACGTGATCTCATCTAATGCCACAAAAAATCTAGAGTTTACTTGGTGCATAAGTAGAAAAGGGGCAGCTCGAGGGTCAGTTCTGCCCCAGGTATACTTCCTCACACGTTGTTGCTTATTTTACTTTTCAGTCAATACTGTGATTGTATATTTTTACCTTTAGTTTGAGAAATGGTATGCTTAATTGCAGGAAATGGTGTTTGCAAGTGTCGTGTGTGTGAGTGCAACCCCAACTACACTGGCAGTGCATGTGACTG
>NW_012104576.1:2336251-2460088 GCF_000951045.1 Mandrillus leucophaeus
TTTTTTTTTTAACAGAGAATGTGTTCAGTGCAGAGCCTTCAATAAAGGAGAAAAGAAAGACACATGCGCACAGGAATGTTCCTATTTTAACATTACCAAGGTAGAAAGTCGGGACAAATTACCCCAGCCAGTCCAACCTGATCCTGTGTCCCATTGTAAGGAGAAGGATGTTGACGACTGTTGGTTCTATTTTACATATTCAGTGAATGGGAACAATGAGGTCATGGTTCATGTTGTGGAGAATCCAGGTAGAAATGCGATGATTGCAAACATTCTTTTCATATTTTGTATGTCTTGTTTCTGCTTATTTAGGCCTAACATCCAGAAACAGTCTCCAGCTGGAATATTTTAGGTCAAGTTGGGAAATTTTTCATCTTTCAAAGCTTAAAATATTACCTAATTAACTGTATAAGAAATAAGGAAAACAGAGTTCCACTTTTAAGTTTTCTAAGTGGAGAGTTTGAAGATTAAATGCAGTGATTTATATAAGACACTTAGAACGATGCCTGACACCAAGTGCGTAGTAAGAGTTTTTTTTTTATGATTGATGATTTTAAAATTAGAGCTTGATTTAAGTTTGAATACTAGGAAAGATAATTTGTTAAAGGATATTAATATAAAGTGTTGATTTTGTTCAACTTCTCTGAAGGTGAAACTTTTTTTTTTTTAATCTTAGTTTTCTTGGTAGCCTTTTTGTAGATTCTTTAGAATTTTTTACCTTAGTGTACATGTTTTTGTGTAAACATAAGCTTTCATTTCTCTTGGGTAAATAGTAAGAATGGCATTTTGGAGCATATGGTAAGCATATGTTTAACTTTGTAAGAAGCTGCCAGGTTCTTAGAGTCCTGTAGTGTTTTGAATTATCATCTAGGTGTTTTGCAAATATTGTCTCCCAGCCTGTGCCTCCTTATCGTTTCATTTTTTTAAGTGTCTTTTGAATACCACAGGTTTTAATTTTGATTAAGTACAGTTTACCAAGTTTTTCTTTTGTGGCTCTTATTTTTACATTGTCTTTCAGAACTCTGCCTAACCCAAGATTTTAAGGATTTTTCTCCTGTGTTTTTTTCTAGAAGTTTTATAGTTTCTGGGGTTTCACATTTAGATCTGTAACTCATCTTTAGTTATTCTTAGTGTGTGACAAAAGGCTCAGTTTTTTTCATATCAGTGTCCACTTGTTCTAGGGGCATCTGTTGAAAAAAGACTGTGCTTTCTCCACCTTTGTTGAAAATCAGGTGACCTTACATGTGTAGGCCTGTTTCTGACTCTATTCTGTTCCATGTGTCTGAGTGTCTATCTGTTAGCTATACCACGTGGTCTTGTAGCTTTCTTTATAGCTAGCCCTGAAAGCAGGTAATAAGAGTCTTCCAACTTTATTATTTTACAAAAGTGTTTTTGAGACACTTCCCCTAGTTCACTGCCTTCCACGTTAATTTTAAAATTGGCTTGCTGATTGCTACAGAAGTTCTGCCAGGAGTTTGAGTGGGATACTATTGAGTTTATAGATCAAACTGGGAAGAATTGACATCTTAACAGTATTAGGTTTTGTAACTCCTGCACATGGAGTATCTCCATTTATTCAGTCTGAAAGATTTCTTTTTATCAGTGTTTAGTAATTCTTAACATGCAAATTTTGCATATATTTTGTTAGACTTATATGTAAGTTTTTCATGCTTTTTCATTCTATAGTAAATATTACTGTTTAAAAATTTCTGTTTTCAATATGTGGAAATAAATTATATATATAGAAAAGTACATGATTTTTGTTCCTTGATTATGTATCCTGCAAGCTTGTAAACTCACTTGTTAGTTCTAAAAGCTATTTTATAGATTCTTTGGGATAGTGTGCGTTCACTCTCTTGGGTGTTTATTCCTGTATTTTTTTTTAATAAGATACTGCCCAGCTTTGTGGTACTTATTATAACCTTCTTATTTTCCAGAGTGTCCCACTGGTCCAGACATCATTCCAATTGTAGCTGGTGTGGTTGCTGGAATTGTTCTTATTGGCCTTGCATTACTGCTGATATGGAAGCTTTTAATGATAATTCATGACAGAAGGGAGTTTGCTAAATTTGAAAAGGAGAAAATGAATGCCAAATGGGACACGGTAAGTTACAAAACATCTAAAAAGCAAAGTGGCTCATAAAGTAAATGTAATACTCCTAAGACTTATATATTAACTGTCAGGGTGATCATTAAAGTCATTTTTAAGTGTTTTATTCCCCCAAAAGTTACTCAAGGAATTTGCATTTAGTGAAAAACAGAAAGCATCCTAAATATATCCCATTGAAACAAAACATTGATTATAAGCATGTATATTCTGGTTACTGTGGCCAGTATTTTTATTTCTTTAATAGTTTCAATCCTAAATCTGCCTTTTCATCTAATGTGGGGCAGAATCCTAAATAATGTTATCTGTGTAGCAAGCTATTCAATGGAAAGCTGTTTCTTTCTTTAAAAAAAGAAACAAAAAAACAAAGAACCTTCAATGAAAGCCAGATTCAAAAGGTTGTATACCAAGTTTGTCCAACTTGCAGCTTGTGGGCCAGGACATGCAGACCAGAACAGCTTTGAATGTGGCCCCAACACAAATTTGTAAACTTTCTTAGAAATTGTAAGTTTTTGGTTTTTTTTTTTTTGTGTGACTTTTTTTTAAGCTTATTGGCTATCGTTAGTGTATTTTATGTGTGGCCCAAGACAATCATTCTTCTTCCAATGTGGCCCAGGGAAGCCAAAAGATTGGACACCCCTGCTGTATACAATATGATTCCATTTAGAAGATATTCTGGAAAAGCAAAACTGTAGGGGCAAAAATCAGTGGTTGCTAGGGGCTGGAATGGGGGAAAGGGTTGACCACAACAGGGCGTAAGGAATCTTCCTGGGGATAATCTTGATTGTGGGTAGATTTATGTATTTGAAAACTCACAGAACTATGTACTTTAAAAAGATGTATGTTCCTCTATGAAAATTGTATCTCAGTAAACCTTAGCTTATAAAAATCTTAAAAGCCCTAAGTGACTGAAAGTTTATGTTAGCATTTTTAGAGCTTTGAAATAAGGAGTCAGAGGGTGGGGTAACCAAATGTTGGCCTTTGTGTATCCATCTTTTGATACAAGAAAGCAATGACAATCTTCAGTATTTTTAAATTGTAAATGAATTGTAGTTAGTTGCACTTTACTACAATTTCCTTGGGTTTTTTAAAATTATCAATTTTTTAAATTATAAATTGCAGAAGGGTAGAAATAGAAAAAAAATTCCCTTTATAGTGTTTGAACACTATAAATGTCCTTTTTTTTTCTGATGAAATCATTAGAAACTATTTCTTTTACTTTAGCAAGAAAATCCGATTTACAAGAGTCCTATTAATAATTTCAAGAATCCAAACTACGGACGTAAAGCTGGTCTCTAAATTGCCGTTCGTATTTTCCTTCACTTTCTGCCTTTGCATGTGAACTTTTATCTTTTTTACTGCACTGTGTGCCCTTATCACTATTGCTGGTCTTTTTTTAAGTCTGGCTTTAAATATCGCTATTGTGGCTTTTCTTTTTGTGTGTTAACTTCGCGTTTTTCTTAGAAAGACTGTAAAATAAGTAATGTGATATAGAATAGCAGCTATGTTGTAGTGAAAAGAGAATGTGCTTTGCAATTAGTTAGACATTAGGTCAAATCCCACCTCTTCCACTTAGTAAGCAGAACAGCATTGAGCCACTTCACTTCTCATCTATCACAGGGAGTCAGTACTCTGTATTGTATGGGGTGGTTGTATTTGGCAAATGCACTCCAGTATATGAAATCAGCCTGTCAGCTCTAATCCTCACAACAGTCCTATGCCTAGAATAATATTATCCCTTTTTCTTTTTTTTTTTTTTTTTTGAGACAGAGTCTTGCTCTGTCGCCCAACCTGGAGTGCAGTGGTGTGATGACAGCTCACTGCAACCTCTGCTTTCCAGATTCCAGCGATTCTCCTGCCTCAGCCTCCCGAGTAGCTGGGATTACAGGCACACGCCACCACACCAAGCTAAGTTTTGTACTTTTAGTAGAGACAGGGTTTCACCATGTTGGCTGGGCTGGCCTTGAAGTCCTGACCTCTGGTGTTCCACCTGCCTTGGCCTCCCAAAATGCTGGGATTACAGGTGTGAGCCACTGTGCCCCACCAGTATTATCCTTAAATAACAAATTTGTTATGAGTAAATTTTAGGGTCGGATAGTGAAAATCGATCATGAAATCCAAATTGCAGAATAGAAAATTAAATGTAACCTAGTGTGATATTTGTATGGTATGCAACTACAGTATCATTATTGGTTCTCAAAAGATTTGAAATCAGTTTCCTGAATATAACTTAAAATTTCATTAAAAGCCAGAAGACCATATATATGTATGTATATTATATATATATGTGTGTGTGTCTGTGTATGTGAGAATGATTCTAATTTTCAAATGTAAGTTTATAACTTCATACCTGAATTTTCATGAAATGTTTCCAGCATATTCTAATATAATCATGCAAGCCCCTAAAACTCTGATAACAAAGGTTAATTGTGATTAGAACTAAATTCTCCTGACTGGTGATTGAGAACTCTTCCTCCTTTTCCCAACTGTCTGACTATAATAGGGCCTGGAAGATTTCCACTTTTCTCACTGCCTACCTTATTGTGCAGATAAAGACAGTGTTGGTGACACATACAGATCATTGTGTCTCAGGCATGATTCTAAACTCTTAATCTATATTTAATCTTCATAGTGAAAGTTGTAGGAATGTTTTACATATGAGAAAACTGAGACACATAAGGGTTATGTAACTTGACCGAGTTCCCATGGCTAGTCAGTCAGAGAGCTGAAATTTGAACCCAGGCAGTTGGGCTCCAGAGTCCATGTTCTTGTCTACGACATTGTACTTCGTAGCAGCTATGTATCTTCAGAAGTCCCTGTTACCTGGTTAGGAAGAGGTAGATCACTCTTTATAGAGATTTACAGCCTTTTTACAATTTGTTGTTACTCTGTCAGAGTTAACACTGCTGCCGTTGGCAAACATCATATTAGGGACATCACTTTAATACATGGAACCCAGTGCTGCAGTTGTGCTTATTGACTGTTGAGAGTGTGCTTACAAACTGATCATGAATAAGAGCTTAAAGGACAGGAATGTTTAATAGTTACAAGTGATATGGGAAGGACTGATAACATTAGAAATCATTAACTTGTCAGATTTTTATTTCTAAGTAGATCGTAAGACTTTTTAAACTTAAATTTGTTGGCAGAAAATTATATTCAAATTTAACATACGAGCAGGTTGGTACAAATTTGTGTTAGTCTGAGACAACACATTTTTCTCGTTCTCACTTAGTACTTTACAGAAAGTCATTTTTAGAGGAAAACTGATTAGCCAATGACATTGCCAGGCCTTTTTTTTTTTTTTTTTTTTTTAATAGATATTATTTTCTTTAGTTGTAGGTCAAAAATAGGCAAATGTTGACAATTTCGTGTGGTTATTTCTCGCAGGAGAAAAAATTTCTGACCTACTGAGGTGAAATTTTCAACCTTGCTGTACCTTTAATTGTATTTTGAAGGAAATAATGAGTAAATGTTACTTAAACTTAATGTTTATAATGTATATATGGCTAAAATGTTGCTAAAATAGGCATTTTATGTAATTCAAGAAGCAAAAGTTTGGTAAACATTTCTCTATGCATTATTGAAGTCCAGGCAATTTGATGGCTACAGATTATTTTAAGAGATGTTTTCTCAAGAAAAAGTAGAAATTAACAATTGAAATAAATGAAGGAGCATCAAGAAATTACATCACGGATTGTAAAAAACTTTTCTGATACGGACCAAGGTTTGCCAGTCAATTACGTCATTAAACTTTTTGAAATAATGGGTAGGCACTAATTACTTTGGCACCAGACTACCATGTAGGAGCATTAAAAAGAACATGTCACATTACCAGCTTCTAACTGTTGGAGTGGGTTAAAAAAAATGGTCTGTCCTAATCTGCTCTATGCAGGTTTAAATGTGGATCCCAAATCTCCCACAGTTCTGCATTACATATTTAATACATTATAGAAATGGTTCTGTAGCTACCACTGTCAGCCATTCCAGAGTGAGCACAAAGATGACATTTTATTGAGCTTGAGGGCTTCCTTTCATAATATAACCCTGTTCTCTTGATGTGGATTTTATTGGGGTTGGGGGGTGGTGCACTCTGAATGATGGAAACTAATCTGAATTATTTTAGTTCACCTTCATTTAAAATGATGCCTAATGCAGATAGTGAGCTTAATTTTACCTCTAACCTTGCATGTTAAACTTTTGTTTGAATGGACTTTGAAATAATAAATACAAATGTTTGTGTATATGACAAGACAGATTTTTCTCCAAAGGTAAGTTCTTCCATATAAATTACACTTTGGACTCATCCGTATAGGGCTTTTTTTATTTTTTGTTTTCTTTTTTTTTTTTTGTCCTTCCCTTATAATTCTTGAGTATTAAATACTAGATTTAGCAAATATATGATTTTAAAGAAACTTAGATGGTAATTTATTTTCCCAACATATTTGAAGGAATGCGTAGCACTTAGCCTCAAATCAGATAGGATATAAATGTGGAGTGTAATTTATTTGCACTCTGGCTTTTTAAGATGGTAGTTGCTAGAATCCAGTTTCCTGACCCCCATTTTGAAATGTCTGCTCTCAAAACTGTATAATGTATTAGCTTCAGTTGGGACTAGAGCTGAGAGTTTGATGTACACAGTTTTGTCATCCACATCATATGCTGTTTGAGGGATCCTGAGCTTGTCCGTGTTTCTGCAGCAGCCATTCAAGGTGTATTTTGAGGAGGGGGAGTGATGAGGACTGAGGCATGTTGTCAGGTTCTGATTGGTATCACATGAGCTGCTGAGCTGAAATCACAGAGGTTTATTTGGTGTCTTGTGGGACCCAGCCTTTTATATGCTACATTTTTCCCTTGGTGGTATGGGATACCTACAGGATGAAGGTCAGACTTCATAGCAAGGCCTCTAGGGCCGTTCTTCCTTTGTCTCCTCACCTCAAAACATATGCCCCCTTAACTCTTTTTTTTTTTTTTTTGAGATGGAGTCTTGCTCCTTTGGCCAGGCTGGAGTGCAGTGCTGCGATCTTGGCTTACTGCAATCTCCGCCTCCCGGGTTCAAGTGATTCCCCTATCCCAGCCTCCCGAGTAGCTGGGATTACAGGCACACGCCACCACACCCAGCTAAGTTTTGTACTTTTAGTAGAGACAGGGTTTCACCATGTTGTCCCGGCTGATCTCAAACTCCTGACCTCAAGTGATCCACCCCTCGGCCTCTCAAAGTTCTGGGATTACAGGCATGAGCCACTGCGCCTGCCCTCCCCTAACTCTAAAAACTTCTGAACTATATATATTTCTATTTAAATGTCCCATTCTTTTCCCTACACCTTGACCTTGCATAGATTTTTGTTTACCAGCCAATAATTTATCTATAGTCAATTTCACAATGAAAATCTCCTTAATCTTCTTAAAGTTGATAACTTTTTTCTTATACCATTCCCAGATTATGTTCATAACTCTATTGTAAACTTTATCAGAGTGCCTTATTTTCATGTCTCTCACCCGCCAAACTATACCTTCCTTGAGGGCAGAAATTGTGGCACCAAAAGGCAGATCCAAATACAGTCTGCAATGAAGTGTGAATAAAATTTAAAAACAAAATTTACTTTTAGATCAAAAAATGTTTTTAGATGCTTTCTATTTTTTAAAAAATCACCTGCAGTTGGTTCTATAGTGAGATATAAAACCGAACAACATTCCAAAATCTTAATTTTTTCCTGAAAAAAAATTTTCCTGGTAGTTAACAAGTATTTTTGATTTGTACGCACTGTAATTTGCTCTGCTAAAGTGTTATTTGGTCACACTTCTCACTTGGCTTTCAAGCCTGCTTTCAATTTATAAGAACAGGAGAAAAAAGAATGCTATAGCAAGTATTTACATGTAGCACTTGCAGTATAAGAGAATTTTTAAGGAACATGGTGATACAGTGATATGTTTTTTTCTGCTGAAAACATCACTGTCAGTATATTTTTGGATCTTGAAAGATCTCTTGTGTTTATGGCTTGGAGCCTGCTTGCTAGCCTTGATTTCATACTGTTTACTAAATAATAGCATTGCAATAGGACATTTCACCAATATGATGTTGAAGAATAACAACTATTTCATAAGGAATGGTAATTATCTAACATTCTAAGCAAATTTGGCAGTGTGACTTGGTGGGGCACAGTGCTATCCATAACACAATGGCAGCCTTACCCTCTAAATTAGTAACTTCTGTAGGAGACCCCAGAAGCACACCTCCCTCCCAGCAGTGAAAGCCGAGGATTCCCGTTTTGATTAGCAGGCGCCTTCTGTTCACAATAAAGGGATAAGAATCAGGCAGTGATGGCAGCAGAGTTCATGCTTCCTTAAGGCAGGCATTACAGACTAATTCAAAGGAGAGAATCCACGATGACAGTACATTCTGTGCCATGGAGAACATTCTTAAGCCTTCAATGGAGGGAAGGACTCAAGAATGAAATAGCACCAGATAGGGGCATCATTAGACTTGTAAAGCAAAGCTTCCATTTTCTATTTTTATATAAGCCATTATTAATACCTTTAAAACAACTGTGATATCTGGACAAATAAAATAGAAATGACTTCTTAAGATGATTACAACTCTTAGTCTTGATTTATAAAAATTATTCTATATAATTTTAGTAGAGTGATAATTTTTCTTTTTTTTTTTTTTAGGGTGAAAATCCTATTTATAAGAGTGCCGTGACAACTGTGGTCAATCCGAAGTATGAGGGAAAATGAGTACCGCCTGTGCAAATCCCACAACACTGAATGCAAAGTAGCAATTTCCATAGTCACAGTTAGGTAGCTTTAGGGCAATATTGCCATGGTTTGGCTCATGTGCAGGTTTTGAAAATGTACAATATGTATAATTTTTAAAATGTTTTATTATTTTGAAAATAATGTAATTCATGCCAGGGACTGACAAAAGACTTGAGACAGGATGCTTATTCTTGTCAGCTAAGGTCACATTGTGCCTTTTTGACCTTTTCTTCCTGGACTATTGAAATCAAGCTTATTGGATTAAGTGATATTTCTACAGTGATTGAAAGGGCAATAGTTAATGAGCATGATGAGAGTTTCTGTTAATCATGTATTAAAACTGATTTTTAGCTTTACAAATATGTCAGTTTGCAGTTACGCAGAATCCAAAGTAAATGTCCTGCTAGCTAGTTAAGGATTGTTTTAAATCTGTTATTTTGCTATTTGCCTGTTAGACATGACTGATGACATATCTGAAAGACAAGTACATTTAGAGTTGCTGGTGTAAAATAGGTTTGAAATAGTTGATCTCCACAGGCCATGGGAAAAATTCAGAGAGTTAGGAAGGAAGAACCAATAGCTTTAAAACCTGTGTGCCATTTTAAGAGTTAATGTTTGGTAACTTTTATGCCTTCACTTTACAAATTCAAGCCTTAGGTATAAGAACCGAGCAATTTTCTGCTAAAAAGTCCTTGATTTAGCACTATTTACATAAAGGCCATACTTTGCAAAGTATTTGCTGAATGGGGACCTTTCAAGTTGAATTTATTTTATTTTATTATTTTTATTTTGTTTAATGTCTGGTGCTTTTTATCACCTCTTCTAATCTTTTAATGTATTTGTTTGCAATTTTGGGTTAAGACTTTTTTTATGAGTACTTTTTCTTTGAAGTTTTAGCAGTCAATTTGCCTTTTTAATGAACATGTGAAGTTGTACCGTGGCTATGCAACAGCTCTCACCTATGCGAGTCTTACTTCGAATTAGTGCCATAGCAGACCACTGTATGTTTACTTCTCACCATTTGAGTTGCCCATCTTGTTTCATACTAGTCACATTCTTGTTTTAAGTGCCTTTAGTTTTAACAGTTCACTTTTTACAGTGCTATTTACTGAAGTTATTTATTAAATATGCCTAAAATACTTAAATCGGATGTCCTGACTCTGATGTATTTTATCAGGTTGTGTGCATGAAATTTTTATAGATTAAAGAAGTTGAGGAAAAGCATTTCTGGTTGGTGGGTAGTTCACTTATGAAGCTAAAACAGAATTCTTTAAATGTACTAGGAACATAAGGAGAATGGTATGGTAAAATAGAGACTTGAAGACTGTCCTTGGGCTCTCTGAATAATGGTGGATAGATCCTTATGCTGCTGTGCTGGGAGACAGATTTCATCCCAACATTAAGCAGAATTAAATTTATGAACATCTTAGAGCCATTAGTAGGTGCTGGAAACTGTATCAGTTTATTTAAGATAGGGGATTGTTAACTTTTCTGATAAGAAAAATTAGGAAAAATTTTACTTTTATTTGGCTTTGGTTTATGTTTGAAAGGATATATCCATAAGAACTACTTGTGTAAAGCTTATTAGAAGAAATATATGCTCCTTTCTTAAGCATACAACAAATGTCAGAAATATTTGGAGGAGAAAAGGTTTCAGCCTTGCTAGCCTCTCATGTTTATACAATCCCTTCACATCCTGTTAATTGATCTTCTTTTAGTTACTCCATTTAAATGTGTTTCATAGCTTAAAGCATCTTTGAGGTGAGAATTACACATTTTTACTAATAGTTTGTAAGATCCATCAAAAAATTATATTTATTATTCTCTGTCACCCGTTTCATCTTGTTTACCACCATCCATAATTCCACTTAATTCATTTCCCTATGCCTTAGGCATAATCAATAAAGTTGAATTGCATATTTCTGCTCCAGAACTCTGCTCTTATAATGGTATTTTTAAAATATATTAGAACAAAGTAACAAAGCATATCTTCTATATGTACATATTTTTTTTTTCCCAAACACGTGCTGGAGCCTGGAAGGTGGTGAATTTTTAGATTTTATATTATAATGTATAGCAGACAAAAAGATTTTCTAACTATAGGAATCCCTTTGTTGGAAGTTAGAGGAATTGCGTACAAGTTTATTTCTCATGCTGACCGTAAGATCCTAAAATACTTAAATTGGATGACTCAGTTTGACATTTGAGTAATTCTAGGCTTGAAACTGGCAATTTCAAAATATAGTCTGAGAAATGGATAATAGTGTATCTATCTATATGTAGATATACACAGCACACATTGAGATGCTTTGACTGAAGCCACATAGAACTTCATCACTAAAATATTTATTTTCCCAGCAACAGTACTTTTTGATCTCCAGTGAAACACTTTCCGAAAAGCAAGAGTCCAGGAAGCAAAATAACAATCAGAATTTTTTTCCATTTATACTATAGAAATTTACAAAATATTAAGTATCATGAGTACATTATTTGGCTAATGTCAAATAGTGGCATATTTTACAGTGATTCCATGACATTTTACAAAGTTTTCTTACTCTTTTCCAGTCTTACTTTATGAATTTCCTTAATACAGACACCCAGGTAAGACCTTGAGCCACAAGAACAGTTCATAATACCACTTAAAAAGTCACCTGTGGTCAGCTTTTTGTTTTTACCTGGAATTTTTCCTTTCTGTTGCCCACTGCAGTTTGAGAGAGAACCTGAAGTAGAAGCCATTTGTCTTTATCCCTTGGAGGCTTAATGTTTACATTTTTTAAACGTTCATTTTTATAGATTCCAGGGGTACATGTGCAGGTGTGTTAACATGGACATGCTGCATAATGGCTACTAGTGTACCCATCACCTTAGTAGTGGACATTATAGTCAATAGGTAATTTTCCACCTTTCACCCTCTTACTACCCTCTCTCTTTTGGAGTCCCGGGAGTCTGTTCTTTCCCTCTATATGTCCATGTGTACCCATTGATTAGCTTCCACTTACGAGTGAGAACGTGTGATAGTTGATTTTCTGTTTCTGAATTACTTCACTTAGGGTGATGGCCTCCAGCTCCATCCGTGTCACTGCGAAAGACATGACTTCATTAAGGCCTAGATATTTCTGATCTGATATGCTCAAAGAAGTTCAGAAACAAAATGAGTATCTCCTCAGGGCTCCTTTTCAACCTGTAAAGATCCTTCACTGGCTCTTTAGAATTTCTCTCATGACTCAGGATTCTTCTGAGAATTTAGGGATAGGTGGAAGTGACTTCTGAGTGATGAGTGGGAGCAGATTTTCAAGGTGGTTTAGGTCTAGATTAAGTAGCCCATCAAATCTCCACTGCTCTGAGGGTGATATGTCATCTAAGTGTGAACCTTTAGAGTACAAAAATGGTAAGAGAACCATGAGACAAGTATTAAGTTCACTGATACGGCAATTCTTATCTTCATTTGCTTCTACAGTTAAGTCTTCACTAGACTTTTAATTAAGATTTTAAATTTTTGAGGGTATAGAGTTTCCATAAAAAGTCATCAGTGATAATAAATTTTATTTGACTTTCTACTTATTCTGGATTCTAAAACAGATGGACATATAAACAATTTACTTATGGATCAGTTTGAGAGAGGAAACACTATTCAGAAGATTTAAATCCCAGAATTTAATCCATTGCTTTACTGCAAGTTTACAGAAGACACATTTGTCTTCACTTTTATCTGCAGTAGTTGATATATTGACTTTACATGTGAAAACTTACACTAATGTTGCTTACTGACCAAAATTATTCCTGGGAGGTAAAGAAACCTTCAGATTTTCTACAGTAACCACTGACGGGCCCCCTAGCAGCCATTTTAAACATAAATTTGATGGTGTTGCCCAAACATCCACAGTCCAGTTCAACTTTCAGATCCTCAAGCCTGCCATAGTCCTTTGTGTTTGGTATTGCTTTCTTATCCTTAAATGTGGTAGCTCCATGAGCACAGGGACCTGTGTTTTGATTCACTGTGTCTGCATACTTCACTTCGCAGAACATTTTCAAGGTCCATTCATGTTGTAGCATGTATCAGAACTACACTCCTTTTGTGGCTAAATATTCCATTGCCTGTGTATAGCATATTTATCCATTCATTTTTCAGTGGACACTTGGGGTGTTTCCACCTTTTGGCTCTTACGAGTAATATTGCAATAAATATTGGCATGTAAGTATCTGTTCAAGTTCATACCTTCAGTTCTTTATATGCCTAAAAGTAGATTCACTGGATCATACAGTAATCGTGTTTTGCTCTTTGAGGAACTGCCAAACTGTTTTCCACAGTGGCTGCACCATTTTACATTCCCACCAGCAATGTATAAGGGTTCACCAGAGAACCCTCAGAACAGAACAGATACTTCACCAGAGAAGATCAATGGCAAAAAAATCAGAAAAGAAAAAAATGGAAATGCAAATTAAAGTCACAGTGAGATATCGTTAGATACCAATTAGAATGGCTAAAGTTTAAATGGCTGAAAATACCAATTGTATCCTTAGAACAATATCTGGCACAAAGTAAGGTGTAAGCAACCAATAAGTATTTGTTGAGTAGATGGATTCATTTCTGTAATTTGCTACCGTGCCCACCTACCTATTAGCATCTGCAGTGACATACTGGCCTTCCTGCCAGTTCTTCTAGATAAATTCTCCAAGGCCAGACCTTCCACTTGTATTCCTCTTCCAAACTCCATCACCTATTGTCTGCTAAGACAAGCAGTTCTCTCTCCTGCATCATCAATTTTCCCCTCTTCTGGGTCATTGCCCTCAGTAACAAACATACTATAGTTACCATCTCTGTTTCTCTCTTTCCTTTTACAACTCAGGAGTTGTCTAAACCATACATCTGTGACCAAATGATTTTTGACAAGGTTTCCAAGTTTGTTCAATAAGGAAAGAAAAATCTTTTCAACAGATGATGCTGGAATAACTGGATTTCCACAAGCAAAAGAGTGAATTCAGAGCCCTAACTCACACCATATACAAATATTTACTCCAAATAGATCAGTGACATATCTAAGTATAAGAGCTGAAACCATCAGACTTTTAGAAGAAACATAGGGGTGTACTTCATGACCTTTAATTTGCCAAAGGGTTCTTAAGACACCAAAAGCATGAATAACAAAAGATAAATTGGACTTCATCAAAATTAAAATTAAATTTTTATGCACAAAATTAAAAATATTTGTGCATCAAAGGACATTATCAAAAAAAGTAAGGCAACCTACAGAATGGGAGAAAATACTTGTAAGTTATATATCTGGTAAGGGATTAATACCAGAATATATAAAGAACTACAATTTAACAAAAAGTCCAATTAAAAATGGGCACAGCATTACTAATTTCTCTAATGAAGATACATGAATGGCTAACATAGTTTGAAAAGAGACTCAGAATCGTTAGTCATCAGGGCAATGCAAATTAAAACCGTAATGAGGTACCACTTCACACTTACTAGGATGGCTCCACTTTTTAAAAAGTGGAAAGTAAGTGTTGGCAAGCATAGAACTCAGAAACCAGAATGCACTGCTGGTGGGAATGTAAAGTGGTACAACCACTGTGGAAAACAGTTCAGCACTCCCTCAGAGCTAAACATAAAATTACCATATGACCCTTCATTTATACTTTTAGATGTATAGTTAAAAGAAAGTAGGGGCTTGAACAGATACTTATATGCTCGTATTAATTGCAGCATTATTCACAGTAGCCAAAACTTGGAAACAACCTAGATATCCATTGAAAAGTGAATGGATGAAGAAAATGCATCATATACGGGACAGTGGCATATTATACAGCCATAAAAGGAATAGAGTTTTGATACATACAACATGATGAACCTTGCAGATGTTATGCTAAGTGAAATAGACACAAAAGGACAAATACGTGTTCCACTTACATGAAATACTTTGAATAGGTAAGCTCCCTACAGACAGAACAGCAGTTACTAGGTGCTGGGGGGTGGTGGAAGTGGGAAGTTATTGCTAATGGCTGTAGAGTTCTGTTTGGGATGGTTAAAAATTTTGGAAATAGTGGCGATGGTCACATAACATTGTGAAGGTAATTAATGCCACTGAAACAAAGTGGCTTTAATTGCAAAAAAAAAAAAAAAAAAAAAGGCAAGACATAGTGGGGAAAATATTAGCAAAGCGTATTGTCTGATAAAGGACTTCTAGAACACATAAAGATCACTTAAGAGTCTAAAACAAGAATAAGAAGACCCCCCTAAAAGATTTAAACTGGGCAAAATATTTGAACAGATGCTCCACCAGAGAAGATGAATGGCAAAAAAACAAGCAAATGGAAAGACAAAATCATGAGATGCCATTAGACACTCACTAGAGTGGCTGTAATTTAAATGGTTTCCAAGGACATGGAACAACTGGCACTGTGATTTAGCATTACTGAGAATGTGGACTAGTGCAACCACTTTGGAAAACAAGTTGGCAGTTCTTGAAAAGTTAAACATATGACTTAACATTTGAGTCAGCCATTCTACTTTTGAGCATTTACCCAAGTGAAGTGAAAACAAGTGTCCACACAAAGAATTGTTACACAGTGTTCCTAACAAGTCTGTTTATAATAGCCAATAATTGGAAACAACCCAATGTCCATCGACAAGTGAATGCACAGATTGTATATTCAAACAATTTAATACGACTCAACACCAAAAACGAATAAACTGGATACATGCAACAGGCTCCAGGGGAGTCAAGATTTCCCCTTAGTTATGGTTGGAGAGGGTGTTACTGGGCTTCACTGTAGGGGTGACTTGGGAGCAGTGAAAGGATCCAGTTGCCCAGCCCTGACTCAGACACCTGAATCCTCATGGTGCCCTGGAGGAGGCAGTGCTGAGGTAGGCACTTCCCTCGCTGCCACATTCCTTCTGCTCCTCTTCCCTCTGACCCTCAGAGGTCAAGTGGGACACCCTGGAAAGGGAAGCAGCTGCCCGCAAGGCCAGTACCCTCCCTAGTTTTTTTTGGGTAACAATCTGAAAGGACAAAGCAACAGAGGGCTACTTGGTCCTGCAGGGGCTTGTCAGGTAAAACATCCAAAGAGAGGAAAAGGACCAAAAGTTTGTAGTCACCTAGATTGCAATTTATTCTAAAGATTTTACTTAAAAGGAAAAAAAGGGACTGATTATCTTGGGGTCAGAGCAGCCATACCAGAGAGTACCCACTTCCCGCCTCCCTCGGTTGCTCTTATCAACCAGAGACTAAGAAAACTTCAGCTTCAGGAGGCTAGAAACCTAAAACAAATGAAAGAAAAATAGGAAAGAAAAAAATGGGAAAGAAAAGGAGAATGTCGGATTAGGCAGCTAGCTACAAGTCAAAAGTGGGAAAAAGAGAGGAACTTCAAGGACTAAGCAAACGCCAGTGTAGCAAACATAATGCTAGCGTCAGATCACCTATTGATTTACAAACAAACCTCTGGATACAGGAGAAAGTAAAAAATAATATGTTTATAGATAATATTTTGATGTAAATATATAATAAACTAAACTACATTCCCACCAGCAGTGCATTCTGGTTTCTGATTTCTATGCTTGCCAACACTTAGTTTCCACTTTTTAAAAATTAGAACCATCCTAGTAAGTGTGAAGTGGTACCTCATTACGGTTTTAATATAATCAAATCCAGTTAGAAATTTAAAATTAACATATTTATATACTGAAGAATTTAACAAAGGGCACTGATTGACTTTTATACTTCTACAACATAGGTTCTAACTTTAACAATGTTAATATGCACTAATTGAAAATAATTCATGAACTTAATGAGCTGGACGCTCAAATTATAAGCCGGGGGATTCCACTAAATTCCACTGCTCCCATAAGCCTGAGAAGATAACTACATATGAAATTTTAAAAAATGACTATGCCTCACTTTAACTGTAGCCTTGCCTAAGTTTTCCATAGTCATATATCTATTGATGTAAAATATACTACATTGGGCATAGATGGAAGGTCTGACACAATAAATAATAATTAAGTCTTCGGCACTTAAAAACTTGGTTAAAATGTGACCCTGTGAACCTCCAGTTAAGATAATTTATGTGACCCAATGTAAGTTGAAACAAGGCATTCAATGATTAAAACTAATTCTATAAAACCTAATAAAGAGGTGATTATCCTCACTGCTGCTTTCAACAGCCCAATTTTTCTGTTCCCAAATCTGAAAAAAATACATACATATATACATACACACACACACACACACACACACATATAGAAAGGGCACCTCATGATGATGGATTACTGCAACCTTAATGCTGTGGTCCCATCCATTAGGCCTGCCATAGTCAATACCTAATTCATTTAAATTGCTAATTTTATTCAGTTACCTGGTAAATCCTTTGCTCTTAAGGGTTTGGCTGACGGTTCTGTTTAGTGCTCATTTCCATTGCCTCTCAGCTTCAGTTTACCTCCCCTTCTGCAGGGACCCAGTGCAGCTTTTCAGACCGCCTAGGAGGTCTCCCTGGCTCTGTTATCGCACATGATCTTTGCAGACGAGATCTTAGCATCATCCCCCTTCTCCAGGAGCGCAGGGAGGATGTCCTCCTCCAGGAGATTCATGTAATACTTTAAAGTACTTTAGTACTTTTGAGTTCTGGTGGAAATGTATTCCTCATTTACAAATTTTACTTTAAAGTCATTAGACACTCCTGTGAATGGCCTCAAAAAACTCCACTGGAGAAGCTTTGGCAGCCTTTTGCAATGTCTCCTGGAGCCTTTGGACTATTTAGGATGGCCATTAGTTGCCTGGAGCTTCTGATATAAGATATTACCCCCTTAGCCCCCTGGTATCCACCATTGGAACAACAAAGGACCGCTGCCTACTGGGCTGTCTTGGAAATGGGAGACTCTGAGAGTCCTTGAGCCTTTCACCCTCCAGACGCAGCTGCCCCTTATGCTTTGGGTCATGGAAACTGCAGCCCACAAGGTTGGCACAGCTACCTAGGCCTCCTTAAGGTGGGATGGAGCAAAACCTGGGCCCCCTGATACTTCCACCTGCCGGAGTGGGCAGCTCCCTCTGGCCCAAGTCCCTTGCCAAATACCAGGAGCTCATTCCTCCCCTAGACTCCCTGACTGCCTGGGAAGCCCCGTGGGGTTAACGGGGTGAACAGTAATGGGAGTCGTAGACCATGCAAACATCACCGCTAATCATCCTTGGTGAAGCTTATGGAAAGCTGTTGTTTTCCATCCCTTAGCCAGAATATCCCTAAAAAAGGACAGGACCCCAAAACCACCACTGGTCGAAACTTCAGGCAGTCATCTTAGCACGGGATGTCCTGGTCAACAACTGGCTTCATCTTCATATTTATTGTAAATCTGAAAAGTGTCCCCTTCACATCAAACAAACCCTCCAGGAATCTCTTGCATCACAGACCCCCAAAGCATTAAATCAAAATCACATATCTCCACACAGACTAAGGTCAAAATTTAAGACCTTGCTAGGATATTCCTTGTTCCCTTCAGAGTTAACATGTTACTAATAACACCCAAGGCATATGTTTTACTTCTTAGAATACACCACCTTGGCTCTCGAAAAAGACACTGAATAGAACTTTCATGTCCCCGATAGGTCCCAAGTAACTAGTTTAATTGAAAGATGTAATGATGTCCTCAACTCCTTGAAATTCCAGTGCCACAAATACACTCCTGAAGTTTTCTAGTTTGTCCTGGGCTTTATCTATTATTATACTTTTTTTTTTTTTTTTTTTTAAATCTTGTCCCCATCCGGTAAGGGCTGGAAGCCAGGTTGAGGATGTGTCCTGTCCTGGGGCTCGTTAACCACAGATTGTCCTGCAGGCCGGGCAGCTGCTCATTGGATATGGAACGCATTTTGGGTGATGGCAGAGCCCTCAGGAATGGGATTAATGCCCTTATTAAAGAGGACTGAGGGAGCTTGTTTGTCCCTTCCATCATCTGAGGACACAGCAAGGAAACAGAGGATCACAGTGTCTATGAACCTGGAAATGGGTCCTTGGCAGACACCCAATGTGACAGTGCCTTGATCTTGGACTTCTCAGCCTCCAGAACTGTGAGAAATACATTTCTGTTGTTTATAGGCCACCCACTTCATGGCATTTTGTTATAGCAGCCTGAATGGCCCAAGACAGGTGTTTAGGTCAAGGTTTGGTTATTTGGCTTTTGTTTATTTTGCCTATGGATGTCCAGTTGCCCATTTGAGGGAGAGGCTGGCTTTCCTCTCATGAATTGCTTTTGCGTATTTTCAAACATCAGTTGAGCATATTTGTTTGATTGAGACTGTTCTGTCCCATTGAATGATAAGTCTATCCATTTGCCAATACCATGTGGAATTTATTAGGTATGTAGTAAGTGTTAAAGTAGAGATGGCATTCTTGTTTTTCAAAATTGCTTTAGCTGTCCTGGTTCCCTTGCTGTCCATATACATTTTTATTACAAGAGAAACGTGCACTTCTTATTATTTCAAAGTATAATAGTAAGAAAACCTCAGAGTAGCTTCATCACAAATACCGAACTGTCGTTACTGGGAAATCCAAACAGTCCTGCATCAGAACCTGTTTTCCTGATTAACCCAATAATAAAATAGAGCAAAGGCTGGCTTTCTTGCTAAACAGGTTTCACTTTCTTATTATCATCCTAGTCTCTGTGGCTTGGTAACAAGAAACCTTAATGTGTTCACATTTATCTCTTCATAACAAGTGTCTATGACATAGTTTGGTGGGGAGGAAATGAAAACACAAGCACAGAATTCAGGGCTTGGTGAGGTTCAGAAACTCCAAAATTTTCATTCTAACTAAATGAGTTGGGTATATATTTCCATTATCAATGAAAGGGGAAGGGGCATTTTAAATGAATCATATTGGAGAAAGAATGAATGGACACAGATGCACTTATGCTTGCCTAGTTCTTGGAAATAATATTTTTGTATACAAAGAATTAGGATCATCAAATCACTATCTTCACTTTAATTTTTTTAATTTTAAACATGATGGCAGCCTCATCACTCTCCTTTAATTTGAAATTTGTTAACTGTCCTCTAATTTGAAATTTGTTAAGCATGAGTATATGCTTAAGTGGTGATATCTTTCATTTGAAATTTGTAAAATTATAACTGAGATGAGGAGGTCTTTAGAAAATACTGTAAGACTGTTAGATATTTTGTAGGAATGTGAGATTAAATTCTCTAACACAGGTGTTGAGTTAAAGAAAAAAATCCTCATTTCTTACTGAAGAATTTAAAACTAGTTTATGTATTTACATATATATATATATTTTTAAATTACCTACACTATGAAAAGTTACCTTTAAACTAGTAGTTAGGCATTGTTTTATGAACATAAAACAAGCAAAACTGAGTACGTCGAATGAAAATTTAGAAATAAAACATCCTATTCCTGAGGAATATGAATTACTAAAGTTTTGGTCTAAAATGACTAGATGATATAATGATATATAGCTTGAGAACTGATAATAGCAAGTAAATGAAAGTCAATTTATTCAGAGAATTGAATGGGAAACTAATATTTAAGCCTTTTCTATAAAAAACCATCAGCTTTATGAATCACAAAATTAAAGAATAAATAATACTAAGATAAAAGTTTCCCCATTATATTACAGAGAAAACCATGTTCTGAGCTATGGACTTTTATACCTGGATGTCTACTCTGAGGACATCAAAAGAACTCACCCATAGATCAGTGTGCCTCATTTCATGGTCTGCCTTGGATTCCCACACACCCACTGATCAAAGTCTGTGGAATAAGGAGGTATCTTTCAGCAAAGAAGGCAGACATGAAAGTGCACATTGTGATCTCTCTAATTGTTACGAAGTTGAAGAACTGGCCAAACTGATGTATGTTGACAGGAATCAAAAACAGGGGCCGCTGTGGAGAGGTGGACAGTATTATCTGAAAAGTTGCAGGGGAGATTATCTGTGTTAATGGACATGAGCCATACATTGAGAGGGCTGCTGGCTACTGAAAGGAATATAAAATTTTAAAAATTTGTGAAATCATGCAGTTAACATCTGCACACTTCACTATATTTTAAGTTTTTATTAATATAAAAGAATAAGAAAACAGAATAGTATTCCTGTTAAACAATAATAGAGAAAAGTATGCTTTATTTACAAATTTCTCCCTCTAGCCGATCATACAATTGATCAATTCAGGGTGCCCGCTGCTGGTTGGATGCCAGGCGGAATGTCAGGGTGTTCTCTGGTGTCTGTTGTGGCTGTGGGATCCACGGTTACTGGGCAGAGCCCTATGGTGCCTGTGGTGCCATGGAGGAGCTGCGATCTTCTGTGGAGCTGGACCCTGCGCTGACTCCTGGGAAGCTGGATGAGGAGATGGTGGGGCTGCCACCCCGTGACCCGAGTCCTCAAGTCACTTTCCACAGCCTCGATCGGAAGACAGTGGTGTGTCCACACCTCATGGGTTTACTGCTGAGTCTCTTACTTTTATTGACTTTGTCTGTCTCTTAGGAACCGACTCTGTGTAAGAGGTGAAAGGCAACTTGCAGAAACACTGCATTCACAGGTGAAGGAGGAATGCCAGCTCACTGGCAAGAAAACAGATTTTAGAGACTGAGGCATCTTTAAAAGATGTCAGGGTACAGAAAAAGTCTTTCAACACCCCCGGCTTTGTAGATGCTTACAAGAAGGTGAATAGCACCAATGCGATGCTGATGGAGAAATTCACGTCCCTGATTTAAGAACTGAAAGAAGAGAGATCCAGACTCTCCAGGCAACAAGAGGAGCTGGTAGAGATGCTAACAACACTGGAGGCCCTGGGAGAGGCCATGAGAGCCACCCAGTCACAAGGAGCTTTTCCACACCTCCCAGGCAGCTGAGAGCCAAGCCCTGCTGCTCCCTCCCCCATGAGGGGGCTGGGTCTTAGAGCAGCACTGTTCTCTCCCCTCCACTCAGGCCTCCGGAGCTGCCAGGCTCTGTTGCCACACTGACTCCATCTGAGCAGTCCTTGAGGTCACTGGATCCGGGGTACCCCGCCCCTGGCCTAGAGTTCCTCCTCCTCCTCCTCCCTGTAACACCGCAGCCAGCTCCTCAATGGGCGGTGCCTCCAAATCTAAAGAATACGGAGGTCCTGAAGCACACCAAGAAATGGGGGGACTTTCTCTTCACAGAAAGTTTGAATTCTGTCTTAATGAGACAGAATGCCATACTTGAGCACCTCATCTTTTGCTCAAACTGAAATGTCATCAAACTGTATTTCTCAAATCAATGATCTGTAAATATGATTTATGTATTAATCTCCTAAGTGAACAATTTATATTTTATCATCTACATAATTATTGTATTATGCTTTAAAAATATATTTAGTTTATCAATAAACACATTCAGTACTCAATAGCAATTTTTTTTCTGGAGTTTTATTCCCAACAGTTCTAAGTCATAAGTTAAAGTGCCAGTTTTTGGCCTGAGTATTTGGTGAAAATGTTATGCAAAGGGAGATTCATTTGGGGGATAAAGTGAAAGGAATGTTTAGAGAAAAGATTTTTTTTTTTTTTTTTTTTTTGGAGATGGAGTCTTGCTCTGTCGCCCAGGCTAGAGTGCAGTACCGTGATCTCGACTCACTGCAACCTCTGCCTCCTGGGTTCAAGCAATTCTCCTGCCTCAACCTCCCGAGTCGCTGAGATTACAGGTGCACACTGCCACATCCAGCTAATTTTTTGTATTTTAGTAGAGATGGGCTTTCACCATGTTGGCCAGGCTGGCCTTGAACTCCTGAGCTCAGGTAATCCACTTGCCTTGGCCTCCCAAAGTGCTAGGATTACAGGCGTGAGCCACCGCACCCAGCCAAGAGATTTTTTTTTTAACTTTTATTTTAGGTTTGGGGGTACAGGTGAAGTTTTGTGACACAGGTAAACAGGTGACATGTGGGTTTGTTTCCTCACCAGGTATTAAGCCTAGTACCATATAGTTATTTTTTCTGCCCCTCTCCCTCGTCCCACCCTCCCCCATCAAGTAGACCCCTAGAAATTGAAAGCCTTCTAATGGACTCCAAAGTTAAAAACAGTAACATCAGGTAACTTCTTCCAGTACAATTGCTGTGTAGGTGGAGAGATGGATTTCTGGTATTTCCTACTTCTCCATCTTCACAGAATCTTTATTTCATTCTTTTAAATAATTTCTGTCTCATTGTTGATGATGCATTTTGTTCATATGCCATTTTCCCTATTTTTGTCAGTTCTTTGTGTTTTACTTTAGGTCTTAGAGCATATTTCAGATAATTGCTTTAATGTCTTCATCTAGTGAGTCCAATACTGAAAGCTAGTAGGAATTTACTTCATTCTTTTGAAGGGATGATAGTTTTTTTTGTTTGTTTGTTTTTTGTTTTAAATGCTTTGTGGTATTCATTTGAAAACTGGGCATGTGAAAAAACAAACGCCTCTCCCAGTCTTTGAAGACTGGTGTAGAAGATCTTCACTAATTAGCAGGCCCCTGAGTTTTGGGATCAGCTTGTCTTCATGGGTATTTTCTGGGAATGTGTCCTGCTGGGGCCTTACTATGCCTTTTCCTCCCCAGTTTCTCTCATATAGATGACTGCTTAGATGTCTTAATTTTCCAGAGTCTCACCCCAGCTTCTTTTTAGGTCTCACATGTCCTATTATATCCTTCTGCCCATAATTTCTGTGCCTAGACATATATATATCTGCTTTCCCCCTGCAGTTTCCATGTGGCATGGTGCCTACCACTGCCTTTCACTGTTTCCACAGCTTAAGATCCACACTGAGCCCTGAGTCCAACAAGACAGAAACCAGTCCCTGTGGGAGCCCACAAATAGGTTTGAATGTGACAAATATTCTCTATTCTGCTTCTTCTGGTTTGAGGGAGAAGACTGGGAATTGGGCTGCTTATTCCTAACTGCCTCATGCCTCATTGGTGGGGTAAGGGCAAGTGAAAATGCCATAAAATTTCCTATGTATATATTTAATGTTTCCATTAGGGAACAAGGGCTGAAGCTTCCTAGTCTTCCATCTTCTTTATGTCATTCCTCAAAACCAATGAAAATCTTGTAACTTTGTATAAAGTGTTTATTATCAAATACTACTAGTTTTCCCTTAAATCTTATCAATGGAAAGTACCTCTATAAATTCCTTAGCTTTATTTCTTGCTTCTAAGTAAGACTGTACATGATAATGATGCCTGTTAAATTAAAATCTTGGAAATCTTTGAGCAAGGGTATACAAGCATGACCCTGGGCTCTCTGAAACTTTTCTCTCTTCTTTCCAGACCTATTTGAAACCTTGTTTCTCCATACTAGTGGTGCTAACTCTAAAGGTAACCAGATGCAAATAAGAGTTTACAACCCAGCTCATAATCCACATCCATTAATCAGGACCGTGCCCTATTTGGTGTTTTTCTCTATATATCTTTTAAACCCTTTAATTTCTGCTTTGAACAACTCTCTGAAGTTACACCTGTGTGGTGCATTCTTCCCTTGCCAGTAAGCAATAAATTCAGTTTGTTTTAAAACTGCTATTTGGCCACCCTTTTTATATTGCTTCTTACATGCCTCATATCTTCATAGCACTTTTACAATTACTCTCCAATTGATCTTATAACTGGTGGTTATAATGCTTTTTCCAAGACCTTTAAGGTCAATTATCCTTCCCCTAGGAGACAAATACAGTGTGTTCTGCCCACTTTGGAAATAGAAAACCTAATCTGGCAGTACAATGGTTAAATTATAAAATCCAGCATATACCCTCAAAACAGAAGCTGTTCTTCTGTCCACATCTAAAATTTAGGGCTTCTTATTCATCTTCTCATTTTGTTCTGCAAATGCTCTGTGGTTGATTAGTTTAAATTTACAGACAAGTTGCTAAAATAATTCAAAGACTTTCCACATGCCCATTACCTTGGAGCTCAATCCAGGTTTTCCATTGCTTATCTATACCTATTTCACACTCCAAACATGTAAAACCCTGCTCCCACTCTTCATCATACCTTTAACTTACTTATTCAACCTCAGTATATACATAAAGTGTTTTCAGAATTGTTAACCTGGACTCCTACAAGAAACAAATTTAATGACTAGAGTTCAGTTTTTACATAGAGGGTTTTTGTTTTGAATATTATAGTTTCTCATGTGATTTCAATTTTGCAGTCAATATTATGTTGTTAAAACATCTGAGGATTATTCTTAATTAAGCAGAGTATTGATATAATATTAGGAATATGTTCTGTAATGGAATAGGATATAATATATCTCTATTCTGTCTCTTGAGTCTAAGTAGAACTTTCCTTAATGATCCCACTCAGCAACACCACTTTCAAATATACTATTTAATCTTCACAGTCATAGAGATCATTCTCATAAAGCATTTTCAATGGATCTGTTGAAAATAAACAGATAATGTTTTTGGTGCCAAGCATTGATGCAAAGGCTACACTTTTATTATCTCATTTAATCTCCTTTAAAATTTTTTAAAGTTTCATTCTAGCTTCATCACTGTGTATAACTTATACGATGGCAGAATTAACCTCAATGTTATGCACCATTTCTAACAGTGAGAAACTTCCTACAATTGAGAGAGTAAGATCTCTGTAACCAAATATATAATTAAGTAGAGGCTGAATGATCATCTTTCAAATATTAAGTTGTAAAAAGAATCCTACAGGAAGTAGAAAATTATACATCATATATGATTTGTTATAAAGCAAACTCTGAGCTCTAGAGTTGCTTAAAGAAATATACGGAACAGAGGTAGGTGAAATGGGATAAACTGTTATCCTTTACTTAAATCTCAAATTAAAGCCTCTCATTTTTCAAGACTAACTTACTATCTTGATGGAGAATATATCTGTTTTTCTTTAAAATGTGTCTGTGTACTCCTGAGAGGTACCACGGATATGACAAAGAACCCATTTCGAATCTATCTCTGGGATCCACAACTACTGTCTATTATATATTGAGCTCCTCTAATAACATGTGAAAGAGTTAAACTATTAAACACAGAAACTGAAATACTTACTGGTTTTTTTTCACTGAAGCAGTAGCCTACCAATATAAGCAGGTTTTGAAATGGTGTGATAACTTTTGGATTCTGAATAAGATCTAATTAAATATATAATACTGTTCTTTCATTTTGTCGTACTCATTTGGGTTACCCAAGTAAGAAAGAAACCAAAATATTAATGCTATTTAGAAATATTAGAAGCTGATACAAATTCTAAAAATAAGACAAATTGTCACATAAAAAGAGGCATATGATTAGAGATGATGGTGACTATAATGAAAATTCATCAGTCTCAGGGCCAAAAGAGAAAATAAGACAATATGAAGATACTGGATTCCTAACATTTAATATTTATAAGAAATTTTTCGCATAATACTTTTCAATGTTCCTCTTAACTAGTGTTAGTGAAGTAATTATCATTTTAACTAGTATCAGTTAAACTTAATATTCATGAAAACATTCCCAAACAGCATAGTTGAGTTTATAAACAATATCTTTCATAGTTCACCTAAATCTGGTAAATTGCTTTGTAGCCTCATTAGGTTTAATAAATGTTATATAAATAAATACTTTGTTCTGATTTCTTCAATACATTTCTAGTTTTAATATGAAAAAAAGTAAAGCAAGATATTCTGTTTTTAAAATTAAATTCCTTTAACTGGAAGTGTAAGAAATGTATGGAGGTGACTTTTCTCTATTAGAGGATCATACAGAATAGACTTGCAAATAATATGACACTTAAAGAACCATACATTTTCAAAACATGCAGAGCACAAGTTTTGTTTAATTGATTTTACATCACACCAGAAAGCACTACAGGGACACTGGCGAATAGAAGCAAGCTGGAACCTCAACACAGAGCTCCTTTCTTACTCTCAGCAACAGAAAGGCTTGATCTTAGAAGTTCAAAATTGTTCCATATGGTAAAGAGACGTTCTGAAAATAAACCAACAAGTAATTGTAATTTTTTATGTAATTCAACTTCTAATATACACACATACAAACCTTTCTGAAATGTTCAGTCTTGTACATGTCTTGATGTTGAGGCATATTTTCCACTAATTGAAAGGCATTTTTCAAAATATTATCTAGAGCTCTTTTCAAAAGTCAATGATCTTTCAATGCTAAAATATTGTTTTTAGCTGAACATTGACAATGACTCCCTCCTTGTTCAAATTTTAGTTAGGCTTCTCTAAGCCCTCTTCTCAACTAGGCCTCATCCTTGGCCTTGGCCTTGGCCTGCCTTAAGCAAAAAATCCTGCTAAGTCAGTTTAGTGAGAATCTCCATGCTTGATATCTAACCAAGTTTCTCATCCCTTGCCCTTAATGTCTAAGTCCTTAATATGCCTCTAAGAAGAATCTTGTTAGGCCAGTTAAGCGAGAATCCCTCTACACTTGATGTCTCCTCTTAATAATTTCCATCTGCTGACCCCTTCACTCTGCTCTTTGTCTACAAATTCTTAGCTTTCTTTGTTGTGGAGTTGAGTTTCCCTCTTCTATTGCAATGGTCTTTAATAAAGTCTTCCTTACCATGTTTATCAAGTGTCAAAAATTTAACAACATTATGAGACTGGCTCTTATGGACTTTGTCCTTGTGATGGAGTATATGCTAGAGGTTAAACTCATTGTCTGTAGAGTCCACTCGTCTCGTTACACATCCTTTATCTGTTACTTATGAGCTTTATGTCCTTAAGCAAGGACATAAACTTGTGTCATTGATCCTCAATGATGAATGTGTGCTCCAAACTGATAGGCTTAACTATGAGATGAGATCTCACAGGTGAGACTGTATCCACACATACCTTTTACCACTGTGACCTCTGCTCAGACTGAAGGGTTTGAGAATTCTGTGCTCTTTGCAAGCAAATTATGCCTCTAATTGTGGGGTATAAGGGGTGGGTAAAGACATGTTGACCATGAGCACCCATCCTGTAAGCTTACCATCTGCAATTTTGGTACATGACTGGCTGTCTAGGAAGGTGATAAAAGGGTTAGGAAAAGACAACAATCAAAAAACCTTCTCTAAGTTTGAATCTGTGAATTCAGAGACTGCAGTCTTTGTCTCAGTGAAACTCTGAGTGGGAGTTCCTGCCTTTAGATTTAAACAATGATAAATGAAAGTTTCAGGCTTCGTGCACCAAGATCTCACTCAGTTAAAAGTTATGAGTTCCCTCAATTTTAGTGATCAACACCACTTATTCCTTGGCCCAATGGCTCAATAATTTTGTTGAAAATTAATATCCTATAAGTTATAATTAATGCCCACAACATATTAAAAATTTAATTTTATTTGCCACCCCAGTGCTCATTGACTTAGATAAGAACACAACATATTGAGAACCATTTTTAAAATCAGAAGTAGGGCAGTTGCCCCTGCATCATAACTATAACTCTATAATCAACTGGTACCTAGGAACTCCCCAGTGAACATACCTTTTGTCTCTGCACCTGGAATCAGAGCCCCTGTGCAAAATGTTAGCCACCAACTTATAAAGGGAGAAAAGAAGTTCCTCAAACCCTCCCCAAAAGTAATCACATGTTCTTCTTGAAAAAGAAAATGGGATTTTTGTCTCTAAAAAAGTACTATGGCATCAAATGGTAACATTATCTTACTAGTCACTTCTGTTGATATCTGATCTCCTGAATGTTTAGGACACTAACAATTTGATTTAAATTAGAGATAGTGTAGTCTTAACCAAAACAGCTGGTATTGGTACAAAAATAGACACATAGACAAATGGAATAGAATAGAGAGCTCAGAACTAAGACTGCACATCTACAGCCATCTAATCTTCAGCAAACCTGACAAAAACAAGCAATGGGGAAAGGATGCCCTGTTTAATAAATGGTGCTATGATGACTGGCTAGCCATATGCAGAAAATTGAAGCGGGACTCCTTCCTTGCACCTTATACAAAAATTAACTCAAGATGGATTAAAGACTTAGATGTAAAACCCAAAACTATGCAAATCCTAGAAGAAAATCTAGGCAATGCCATTCATGATATAGGCATGGGCAAAGATTTCCTGATGAAAATGTCAAAAGCAATTGCAACAAAAGCAAAAATTGATAAATGAGATCTAATTAAACTAAAGAGCTTCTGCACAGCAAAGGAAACTATTATCAGAGTGAACAGACAATCTACAGAATGGCAGAAAATTTTTGCCATCTATCCATCTGACAAAGGTCTAATACACAGAATCTACAAGGAACTTAAACAAATTTAAAGAAAAAAAAAAAAACAACCCCATTAAAAAGCAGGCAAAAGATATGAACAGACACTTCTCAAAAGAAGACATTTATGCAGCCAACAAACATATGAAGAAAAGCTCCACATCACTAATCATTAGAGAAATGCAAATCAAACCCACAATGAGATACCATCTCACACCAGTCAGAATGGTGATTATTAAAATGTCAAGAAACAACAGATGCTGGAGATGCTATGGAGAAATAGGAACGCTTTTATACTGTTGGTGGGAGTGTAAATTAGTTCAACCATTGTGGAAGACAGTATGGCCATTCCTCAAAGATCTAGAACCAGAAATACCATTTGACCCAGCAATCCCATTACTGGGTATATACCCAAAGGAATGTAAATCATTCTATTATAAATATACATGCACATGTATGTTCATTTCAGCACTATTTATAATAGCAAAGACATGGAATAAACCCAAATGCCCATCAATGATAGGCTGGAGAAAGAAAATGTACATATACACCATGGAATACTATGTAGCCATAAAAAGGAATGAGATCATGTCGTTTGCGGGGACATGGATGGAGCTGGAAGCCGTTATCCTCAGCAAACTAACGCAGGAACAGAAAACCAATCACCACAGGTTCTCACTTATAAGTGAGAGCTGAACAATGAGAACGCATGGACCACAGGGAGGGCAACAACACACACTTGGGCCTATGGGGGGTGGAGGAGGGAGAGCATCAGGAAAAATAGCTAATGCATGCGAGGCTTAATACCTAGGTATTAAGGTATTATCCTCATTCCAAAGTCTGTTAATGTACCTTCTAACCAGCAGTCCTTGCTGAGCCCCCATTAGATCAAGAAGAACTCAAAGGAGACAACTGTTTGATGTTTGTGTGGTTGGTTGGTTGATTCACTGTTTGAGGTTTGGAAGTGTTTGCACTGGGGCCACGCACTGAGCCACCCCCAAGCCCTTCCTTAAGGCTGTAGGTCTAAGAACATGCACATCGCCCTGAACAACGACCTCCAGCAGAAGAAAGCAAATGCTGTTTTACTTCAAATCATGGATGCTGCAATCATATGATATTTGCTAAGCTGCGAAACATGTTTATTTAGCAGATACTGTAAGGAATTTTCTGAACACCTCTTTAATGTATGAGGAAGGTTGTCTTGCTACGGATGCAATTCAATTGTTCGTTTTTTATTACTATTTCAAACATATATATTTATATTAAGCTTAGATGATAATAAAAATTTTAAAAGGATAAGGATGAGGATAAGGTTGATGGGTGCAGCAAACCACCATGGCACACGTTTACCTATGTAACAAACCTGCACGTCCTACACATGTATCCCAGAACTTAAAATAAATTTAAAAAAACAGAGCGACAAGTAAAGAATGGTTTGCGAGAGGGACCGTTGCCAATTTGAATG
This sequence comes from Mandrillus leucophaeus, assembly GCF_000951045.1. Classification (NCBI taxonomy): domain Eukaryota; kingdom Metazoa; phylum Chordata; class Mammalia; order Primates; family Cercopithecidae; genus Mandrillus; species Mandrillus leucophaeus. The sequence goes on from NW_012104576.1 coordinate 2,366,747, forward strand.
GCCTTAACAGCATGAATGGCCCCATACATTTTATGAATAAAATACTATTCTTCCACTGCTTTCTTTCTGGACAGTGCTTGTTGATAAAGATAATATCCTAATTTATATACCAAAACAGACTTCCCATTAATTTTTGGCTTCAGCAGTTCAGATTTGTCTTTAGCAGCACCATCATTAGATCAATCAAAAGAAAAACACATTCAAAAGACTAGAGAAATACTCCCTGTTGTCATTCAGTTTATTTAAAGCATTCATATGATCTCCAACAGGTTGTCAGCTATTGGATTTCTCACAATAGAACCAAAGGAATTTTTGAATTTCCAGGGTTCATTAAGTATTCATTCTTAGATCTGACTACCTCATAATCTGGGACTAGCCTTATCTTTGATGGCAGCCAAAGTCTTCCAAAGACCCTAGACCATATTCACATTTGCCCTGATTCTGGCCTAATTTGAGCTAATTAGAGTTATTGGTTGAAACTGGCATCCCCTGCTCAATATTAAGGGTTATCCTGCTATCCTGGAAAAGTATTACATTTTACCCCAAAGCTCAGTTGAAAGACTATTCCTGCTTCTACTTCTCCAGGGAGCTATATTTAGCTATTTCTGCTAATAACATCAGGAAGATTTCCTGTATATCCCTCTGAATAGCTCACTGTCTTCCCAGGTCCTGGTGGCTATTGGATCACTGGTAATTCTGGAGTTGCATAGTTCAATATGGGAGCCAGAAGCCACATAGGATTATTTACGTTTAAACTAACAAATATATGTAAAATTAAAAATCTAGATTCCCGGTCACACTAGCCACATATAAAGAGCCCAAGAACCACATATGACTCATATCTCCCATACTGTAGGGCACAGGTGTGGAACATTTTTATATCACAAAACATTCTACTGAAAAGTGCTGCCAAGAGGAGTCATAATTGCCATGAAAAAGAGGGTCTGGGAGGAGGAATATTTAAATGAAGCCAAGATAGCTTGAATCTATTAACTGGGTCTCCTCTACCAGTAGGTACAGGACCTGGATTTAAAAAAAAAAAAAAAAACCCAACTGCAAACATTTGCATATGGGCTTGGGCATTAGTTTATTTCCCTTGTATCCTCTTCAAACAATAAGCTCCATGGTACTCAACTCTGGCTGCGTATTAGAATCACACAGCAAATCTGGTTTAATTGGTCTGGAGATGCGAGGCAGAAAATTGGTAGGTTTTAAAAGCCCCAGGTGAATTCTCTTTTGTATTTAGGCTTGAAAAGTACCGATTTAGAAAATACATTACCTCATTTAATCAAATAAGTATTCTATAAAGGCAGTGCTTCAGTCAAAATAAAATTTCTTCAATGTTTTATAGAAAAGCCTGCTGAATCCCAGACTTAACTAATGGGAATTAAGATACAGCTGGTATTGTTATCCGGGTAGTTCATAGGGGCAAACTGAGAAGCTGGATTGGATCTAGTTTAGATAACCCTAATAATCACCATCCATTGCAGGTAGTCTTCTATACTAAACTAAAATGTACGTTGGAAAAATAATTATAGAAAGAAACATAAAATCCACTTCATTCGTACCTCAATTATCGGCAACTTGCAGTAACAATTCTGCTATTCATTTCTGCATATATTCTCTCCCAAACCCTCACCAGAGTTATTAATATAGTTCACATTCATGTTACCTCTGGGATCTTTCACAGTTTTAGAGAATAATTGATCATTAGGGAATAATTCCTCCTTTATTTTCTCTTGACAGTTTCATTATGCTGAATTCATGAGTTTTTCTTACCATATAAATTGTTCATTTTTTGTTACTATATCAAATGTAAATAATATCTTTAAAATGGGAGATTATAAAGGATGGAAACTATTTCAGTCATTTTATTTCACTTTATTTTGTTTGAGTAGAAATCCAATTTTCTTTATTATTTTTGGCAGAAACATAACTCTAGAATATTTAGATTAATATTACTCCTCATTCCTCTGATTCTTGCTAGGGAAAAATAGGAAAATTTAATGCATAAAAGAATATTCTGCAAGTCTAAATATCTATGTCAGTGATAACCCAGATTGGGTTTAGGACAATTTTGTAGCCAATAATATTTATGCTCTTCAGGGGATAGTAAAAATGCAGCTACAAATAATATTTTAGTGTTATAAAACATTTGATTGGTAAGAATCACATCTTTAAAATTATTAGCAGTTGTATTTTGTGCCATTACAAATTCTACAGAATATGCTTTAACACATATCAGGTTATTGTCATATATTTTTTACATCTTTTTCTTTTTCTAAGTTGGTTATGCATTGTTCAAAAAAATTAATATTTTGAATAGGGTGAGTATTTTTATTATTTGTGATTTAAAAGATAATTGCATAACTTTTTTAAATTGAAAAGAAAAGTAATAAAGTAATTTGAAACTTTCAAACTCACCACTGCCTTGTCAGGCTTCTATGATCTGGGCCTACCCTGTTTATCCACTGTATTTCCAGCTGTTTTTCAATAAGCACCATCCACACGAGTCAGTGTTATTTTCAAAAGGCTTCTATACTTGCAGTTTTCTTTCCTGCATTTCCAAATTTGTCATGTTGCTTATCTTGCTCAGAATTTCCTTCATTCTCAAAAGTATGGGTGTGGTACAGATTTTCGGGCAGCAGCATGTAACACTTTAAAGAAAAGTTATGTGTTAATTGAAAGAAAGTTTAATTTTACTTTAGTTGATATAATTTTTATTGTATATGAGCAGAAGGAAGGAAGAAAAAGAAGGAAGAAGAGGAGGTAGTGGTGAGGAAAGGAGAGAAGAAAGGGAGAAGAAAGCAGAGGGAGGAAAAAGGAAAAGCTATTTTTAAAAAATAGAATGGCAGCTGATAAAGGTAAAAAGAATGATCATATTAGAAAATTGCAATAGATTTTTAAGAAAATTAATGGGTGAGTTTATGAGAAACTCACCCATAGATAAACTCACCCATAGACAGTCTCACCTTTAGAATAGTCTCACTCTTAAAGACTATTCACATGGTCTCTAAGTATCTGCCCCAAATTACCTATTACTTATAAAAGTTAAAAAATGTACTTTACAGTAGAGAAAGAAACATAATAGACACCATTACAATCTAATGATCAAAATTGCCATCACAATATTTGGAAACAATATTATCCATTGAGAAGGACACAACATTACATCTGGAATACTCCTCCCAAAGATGTGTAACTTAACCTGAAAGTAACCATGAGAAAACTTCAGATAAAACCAAATTGAAAAAATATTCTACAAACTAACTGGTGTTAAAAATATGAAGGTCAAGACACAAAAAGAAATATAAATTAACTATTCCAGATTAAGAGATACTAAAAAAACACCACAAATTTAGTGCATGGTCCTAGATTCAATCTTAGTCCAAAAAAAATCTATAAAGGACATTATTATGACAAATGTAACTTGAATATGAATTATGGAGTAGATGATAAGTTGAGTCAATGTTAAATTTCCTATTTTTGATAATTGTGTTGTGATGATATATTATCATTTCTTAAGAAATACTAAAGTTTCATGGGTAAAGAGACATTATGTCTCCAAGTTATCCCTCTACAGTTCAGAAAAAATAATATTTTATGTATTAAACATTTATAATGTTTATAAATATATGTACCTAATGTTTATAATACATACATATACATATGAAGATGAAGAACATTATAAAGCAAAAAGGACAGAATAAAACTGAATAAATTCTAGAAGGGACGGGAATCCCTTCTAGAATTCTTTCAGTTTCTCTGTAAACATGAATTGATAGAAAAATCAAAATATTTTTAAAACCTTATTACACAAAAAGCTTCTATGAAACAAAAAAGACAACTAACAGGAAAATGGGCAAAGAATATAAAAGGCAATTCACAGAAGAAATTAAAATAGAAATAATAGTAAGTTTATTGTTACTAAATATAAATAATTCTCATTAAAGATAAAACTATATTGTGTTTATTTTTATTTTTTAAATTATTTAAAAATTTTTAGTAAAGCATACATTACATAAAATTTACCATTTTAACCATTTTTGAGTGTACAAGTTTAGTCGCATTAAATCCATTCACACTGCTATGCAACTATCACTACCATCTACCTCCAGAATGTTTTTTATCTTGCAAAACTGAAACTCTCCCCATTAAACATTCATTCCTTATCTCCTATCCCCAGTTCCTGGCAGCCATCATTCTACTTTAAAGACACAGGTACATGTATGTTTATTGCAGCACTACTTACAATAACAAAGACTTGGAACCAACCCAAATGCCCATCAATGATAGACTGGATAAAGAAAATGTGGCACATGTACACCACGGAATACTATGCAGCCATAAAAAAGGATAAGTTCATGTCCTTTGCAGGGATATGGATGATGCTGGAAACCATCATTCACAGCAAACTAACCCAAGAACAGAAAACCAAACACTGCATGTTCTCACTCATAAGTGGGAGTTGAACAATGAGAACACATGGACACATGGAGGGGAACATCACACACTGGGGCTTGTCAGGGGTTGGGGGGTTAGGGGAGGGATAGCATTAGGAGAAATACCTAATGTAGATGATGAGTTGATGGGTGCAGCAAACCACATGTATACCTATGTGACAAACCTGCACATTCTACACATGTATGACGCTGGCCTCATAAAATGAGTGAGGGAGGATTCTCTCTTTTTCTGTTGATTGGAATAGTTTCAGAAGGAATGGTATCAACTCCTCTTTGTACCTCTGGTAGAATTCTGCTGTGAATCTGTCTGTCCTGGACTTTTTTTGGTTGGTAGGCTATTAATTGCTGCCTCAATTTCAGAACTTGTTATTGGTCTATTCAGGGATTTGACCTCTTCCTGGTTTAGTCTTGGGAGGGTGTATGTGCCCATGAATTTATCAATTTCTTCTAGATTTTCTAATTAATTTGTGTAGAGGTGTTTGTAGTATTCTCCAATGGTAGTTTGTATTTCTGAGGGATCAGTGGTGATATCCCCTTTATCATTTTTATTGCATCTATTTGATTCTTCTCTCTTTCCTTTTGTATTAGTCTGGCTAGTGATCTATTTATTTTGTTGATCTTTTCAAGAAAACCAACTCCTGGATTCGTTGATTTTTTGAAGGGTTTTTCGTGTCTCTCTCTCCTTCAGTTCTGCTCTGATCTTAGTTATTTCTTGCCTTCTGCTAGCTTTTGGATTTGTTCACTCTTGCTTCTCTAGTTATTTTAATCGTGATGATAGAGTGTCATTTTAGATCTTCTCTGCCTTCTCTTGTGGGCATTTAGTGCTATACATTTCCTTCTACACACTGCTTAAATGTGTCCCAGAGGTTCTGATATGCTGTGTCTTTGTTCTCATTGGTTTCAAATAACATCTTTATTTCTGCCTTCATTTCATTATTTACCCAGTAGTCATTCAGGAGCAGGTTGTTCAGTTTCCATGTAGTTGTGCAGTTTTGAGTGAGTTTCTTAATCCTGAGTTCTAATTTGATTGCACTGTGGTCTGAGAGACTGTTTTGATTTCCATTATTTTGCATTTGCTAAGGAGTGTTTTACTTCCAATTAAGTGGTCAATTTTAGAATAACTGCAGTGTGGTGCTGAGAAAAGTGTATGTTCTGTTGCTTTGGGGTGGAGAGTTCTGTAGATGTCTGTTAGGTCTGCTTGGTCCAGAGCTGAGTTCAAGTCCTGGATATCCTTGTTAATTTTCCGTCTCATTGATCTGTCTAATATTGACAGTGGGATGTTAAAGTCTCCCACTATTATTGTGTGGGGAGTCCAAGTCTCTTTGTAGGTCTCTAAGAACTTTCTTTATGAATCTGGGTGCTCCTGTATTGGGTGCATATATATTTAGGATAGTTAGCTCTTCTTGTTGCATTGATCCCTTTACCATTATATAATGCCCTTGTCTCTTTTGACCTTTGTTGGTTTAAAGTCTGTTTTATCAGAGCCTAAGATTGCAATCCCTGCTTTTTATTATTATTATTTGCTTTCCATTTGCTTGGAAAATATTCCTCCATCAGCTGTGGATTTTTCATAAATGGCCTTTGTTATGTTGAGGAACTTTCCTTCTATACCTAAACTATTAAAAGTTTCAATAAAGAATGCTGAACTTTGTCAAACGCTTTTTTGTGTCAATTGAGATCATCATGGGGGATCATCTGAGATAATCCTGTGAATGTGATGTATCACATTGACTCATTTACCCATGTTCAACCAGCCCTGCATGTCAGCAATAGATTCCACTTGCTCATGATGTTCAATTTTGTTGTTGTTTTCAAATAAGTTTGATAATGTTTAATTGTTGTTGTTGAATTCAGTTGAGCATTTTTGCATCAATGTTCCTCAGAGATATTGCTGTGTAGTTTTCTTCTCGTATTGTGTCTTTCTTTGGCTTACGTCTCGAGGTGATGCTGGCCTCATAAAATGTATTTGAAAATACTCCTTCTAGTGCTATTTTTTGGGGAGAGTTTAAGAAGCATTGATAATTCTTCTGTGAATGTTTCATAGGATCCAAATGTGAAGGTGTGAAACTGTGAGGCCACCTCGAAAGGTCTGACCTTTTTTGTTGAAACGTTTTTAATTACTTCTTCAACCTTTTTATTTGGTATTGGTTTGTCTAAGCTTTCTATCTCTTCCTGATTGAATCTTGGTAGCTTATATTTTTTGAGGAATTTATTCATTTCCTTTAGGTTATCCAATTTGTTGGCATATAGTTTTTCATACTAGTCTCTTATGATCCTTTTACTTTCTTTGGTATCTACTATAATGTCTTCATTTTCATTTCTGATTTTATTTGAGTTTTTCTCTACTTTTCTTAGTTTGCCTAGCAAGGATTTTATCTATTTTATTTTTTTTCAAAAAAAACAACTCTTAGTTTTATTGATTTTTTTCTATAGTTTTTCTATTCTCTATTCGATTTAATTCTGGTCTAATCTTTATTATTTCTTTCCTTCTGCCAACTTTGGCTTGTTTTTCTTTTTCCAACTCCTTGAGGCATAACATTAGACTATTTATTTGGAATCTTTCTTCTTTTATAATGTGGTCATTTATTGGTATAAGCTTCCCTCTTAGAATTACTTTTGCTGCTTCCCATAGATTTTGATACATTGTGATTCTATTGTCATTTGTCTCAACATATTTTTAAGTATTGCTTTTGATTTCTTTTTTGACCTACTGGTTGGTTGTTCAGGAGCAAGATTTTTAATTTCTACATATTTGTAAATTTTTAAGGTTCCTTTTGTTTTTAATTTCTAATTTCATACCCATTGTTTTCAGAAATAGTCTTAGGTATATTCTTGATCTTCTTGAATTTGTTGAGACTTGTTTTATGGCCTAATATATTGTCTATCCTTAAGAATGTTCCATGTGCACTAGAAAAAAAATGTATGTTCTGCTGCTGTTGGATGGAAAGTGCTGAAGGTATTTAGTTTAATTAAGTTCCATTTGCTAATTTTTGTTTTTATAGTGGCTTCCTTGGGGAGACTGTTACCTGCAGATATTGTCTGCAGGTTTTAGTTGGGCAACGTGCAGTGGCTCTGGTTCTGGGTAGGCACAGTAGTGGAATCCATTTCTCACTGTAAAGGACTTTAAAGATCCTTCTGTTCTAGTTTCCCCATAGTGGGAGATTTACCTGAAGGCATCTCTCTTGGTGTTGAGCCTGACACAGGCCAGAGGCAGCCAAGCAGTGCTGTGTTTATTACAGGGAACAGGTGCTCAGAGTGGCTGTGGAGCTGGGGTCTGGGGCTCAGTGTCTTGTTGAACTGCCATGGCACCTGTGGTGTAGGTCCAGGTTTATTCTTTCAGGTGTGGATGGTGCAGCTCTCCCACAAGGCCAAGTACTGTGACTCTGAGGCACTTTCCAGTATCTTAGGCCCAGGATCAGGCATGTTGCTGACTCATCCTGGGTGTTAGGGTGCAGCAATGGCATGGCTCTGGGAAGGAAGAGGTTTTCCAGAGGTTCAGGCCCCAATGAGCAGAGTACAGTTGCAATTCAGGTTACAGAACCAATAGGGCACAGTGGCAATTCATGCACCAAGAACTCTAAGCCCCGGAGTAATGGGACACAGCAGTGACTCAGGCTCTGTGAGGTCAGGCGCAGTGACGGCAAGGGTCCAAGAATGATGGGGGCACATCTGTGGCTTTGGCCCGGGGGTGTGTGCAGCAGTGCAATGTTGGCTTCACTCCTAGGGAGGTGGGGAACCTCAGCAACTCAGGCTCTAGAGGACTATCCCGATCCAGGGAGGCAGGGTGCTGTGGGTGTTCAGTCCGGAGGGTAGGGTGATCAGATCAGATCAGTGTTTCTGTAGGAGGCTGGCCTATGCCCATTTTAAAATTGAGCTCTGTTGTTGTGGTTGAGTTGTAGGAGGTCTCCACATATTCTGGATTATTAATACCTTATCAGATATGTGATTTAAATATATTTTCTCCCATTCTGTGGTTTGCCTTTTTACTCTTGATATTTTCCACTGATGACTGGAAGTTTTTAATTTTGATAAATTCTAACATACCTATTTTTTGGACAGTGTGTTTTGTATCATCTAAGAAGTCATTGCCAAATCCAACATGAGGTTTTCTCCTATGTTTTCTTCTAAGAGTTTTAAAGTGTAGCTCTTAGTTTTAGGTTTTTGGTCCACTTTGAGTTAATTTTTGTATGTGTAAGATAAGGGTGCAACATCATTATTTTGCATGTGGATATCTAGTTTTCTCAGCATTGTATGTTGTAAAGACTATTTTTTCCATACTGATTGGTCTTAGCACTCTTGTAAAAAATCATTTGACCATATATGTGAGGGTTTATTTCTTAGCTCTCTATCCTATTCCATCAAAATATGTGTTTGTCTTTAGACCAATACCATATCATTTTGGTTATTGTAGCTTTGCAGTAAGTTTTGAAATTATGAAGTGTAAGTCTTTCAATTTTGTCCTTTATCAAGATTATTCTGACTATCAGGTCCCTTACAGGGACAGGGTCTCTAACCCCTGGTCCGTGGCCTGTTAGGAACTGGGCCACACAGCAGGAGATGAGCAGTGGGTGAGCAAGGGAAGCTTCATCTGTATTTACAGCTGTTCCTCATTGCTGGCATTACCACTGGAGCTCTGCCTCCTGTCAGATCAGTGGCAGCATTAGATTCTCATAGGAGTGCAAACCCTATTGTGAACTGTACATGCGAGGGATCTAGATTGTGTGCTTCTTATGAGAATCTAATACCTGATAATCCACCACTGTCTCCCATCACCCCCAGATGGGACTACCTAGTTGCAGAAAAACAAGCTTAGGGCTACCACTGATTCTACATTATGGTGAATTGTATAATTATTTCATTATATATTACAGTGTAATAATAATAGAAATAAAGTACACAATAAATGTAATGCACCTGAATCATCCTAAAATAATTCCCCCACCACCATTCCGTGGAAAAATTGTCTTCCATGAAACCGGTCCCTGCTGCCAAAAAGGTTGGAGACTGCTGCCTTAAGATTCTGTATGAATTTAAAAAAAAAAAAAAAAATTTACTTTTTTCTGTAAAAAAAAGCATTTGGGATTTCGATAGAGATTGCACTGAATCCTTAGATCACTTTAAGTGGTACTGACATCTTAACAATATTACTTAATATTCTTAATATTTCCAATGCATGAAAAGTCTAGTTCTGGCTTAGGTGCTTGGAAATAGGCATTTCATGCATTTACTAGCAGAACTACTAGCTATCATAATTTGAAAAGTTTCCTAATATCTATTAAAATTAAAATGATATATACCTTTAATGCACCAACCTCACTTACATGTTCTTTTTTATAGAAATGCAATCACTGTGATATAAATATATGTGAACAATGGTATTTATTGCACCATTGCTTGTAGTGGCAAAAAACGATAATAAAATGTTATTCAGTAGAGGAATCATTGAATAAAGTAGGACACATTCACATTGTAGAATATCATGCAGCAGCTTAAAAAGTGACAGATGAAAGAAATTTCTATCAATTTAAAAGTGAGGAGGATATAAGCATATAAGCCTGTTGTTATTCAGAACCACAAACCACTGTTTACATATACATTTTTACATGTTTGAAGAAAGGTTTGGGAAATGATACCTTACTCATAAGATTGGTTGTTTGGAGGAAGAAGCCTAGAGGTTTGAGGTTGGTAAAGAGAGACAATGAGAATATAGCATAAAGTTTTATTTCATATGTCTGTATTGTAGTGATTCTTTTACCTTTATAGGTAGGTTTTCCAATTGTATTGGTCACAGAAGGCAGAGTAAATTCAATAGCTTTTTGGTTTAAGGTAACAACTTTCGAATGCCCTAAAAAAATGAGAACAGTGTTATTAAATTATGTGGAGAATTAAGTAATTTCAACTTTTAAAAAGTTAAGATAAACCTTAGTCTTCTAAAACACAGTTTCCTTACAACTTTTTTTCAGTAATTTAACTTTTAACTTTATTTTGTATCCACTGAAGCCCAGGATTTTGCTTATTATTTTAATATATATAATTGTCATATATAATTTCTGACCATTTTTTCTTCTAGCTCACTGGGAAAGAAAATGGATTTCACTTTCTTTGCTTACATTCATTTGCTTCCCCAAAAGCAAGCCCAAATATCTTTTTATTGTTTTCTTTTTCCTTTTATATTGCATGTAGTAAAAAAATAAAACAAAAGTAATAGTCAACTTTCTGCATTTCCTGTTAATTTTTTACTTAGAACCTTTATGAATAGAAAGTGCCATGGATATTTATTTTAGAGCACAGAATAAATCAAAGAAAAATCATTTACATTTTTTAAAAAGTTCAAACTCTCAGGAGGCTGAGGCAGGAGAATTACTTGAACCCAGGAGGCGGAGGTTGCAGTGAGCCGAGATCATGCCACTGCACTCCAGCCTGGGCGACAGAGCAAGACTCCGTTTCTAAATAAAATAAAATAAAATAAAATAAAATTCAAACTTAGTTAACTGTAGAAAATGTACCAGGGTGATAATTACATAATGATGCCTCTGGAGTGACAGATAAGAATCAAATCTTAGTTCTCAGATATTAATGGAGTTAGAAGCCTAGGAAGATGATAATGAAGGGAAGGGAAAAACTAAACATATGATTTATTTTTCTTCTCACCTATCCTTATGTTGTATTTCTATTGTATGCTCTCCCTGGGGTTGAATAAAAGAGGGACATATAAATATAACAAAGAGATTATAAAATGAGTTTATCTCAGTCATCCACAAAATCTATAGTAGTGAACAAGACAAAAAGGTGGAGAACTAAAATGGAGCTCCAAGTTAGTCACAATGGAGAAGGGGAAGAGAAATGCCAGGAACACTACTCATCGCTAAGAATGAACAAATGTTAGATAAACTTAACTCACAACTTACTTTCATTTATGTTTTGCTAAACTGTTATATGACTGAAGCTATTACAACTTGGTTATTTACATTTAGTTATAGCTTTATTTTAAAAATCACACTGTACACTAAAAATATTAAAAGTTACCTGAAGGGAGTTGATTCAGTAAAGGAAAATGGATGTCTTTAGAAAAGCTTGAACTAGCCCTATATGTTCTATAAACTGCTTTTGAAGGTGCAATCGCATAGGGTGAAGAGTACTCATAAGTTTCCTCTAGAAAAATTTAGAAAATATGTTAGCCATACAATAGATGACATTTGTAATGATTTTTAATACTCACACAGTATATATGCACACAACATCAAAGCATCTAAATATATAAAGCAAACGTTTAAAAAAACTTGAAAGGATACATAGACTGCAACAAAATAATAGTAGGGAATTTCAATATCCCCAACTATTGAACAAGAGACAGGTCATCCAGATAGAAAATAAATAACCACTGGACTTGAACTACACAAAAGATAAAGCATGTTTATCAGACAATTACACAATGTTCTATCCAACAGTAACGGGATACACATTCTTCTCAAGTGCACAAAGAACATTCTCCAGAATAGATCATATGTTAGGCCACAAAAGAGGTCTTAACAATGTAAGATCAAAATTACATCAAATATTAACTACATATCAGTAACAGCAGAATAAAAAGAAACTTAATAGATCTTTGAAACATTAAACAATATGCTCCTGAAGAACTATTGTGTCAAGGAGGAAATTAAAAAGGGAAATTTAAATATATCTACAGACAAAAGAAAATAAAAACATAACATACAAAAACTTATGGGATGCAGAAAATGTAGTCCTAAGAGGAAAGTTTATAGCATTAAATGTCTACATCATAAAAGAAGAATCAAATAAACAACCTGAAACTACACTTTACAGAAGTAGTAAAAGCAGAACTAAGTATAAATTAACAGAAGAAAAAAAATGAAGATCAAAGCAGAAATAAAACAGAGACTAGAAATGATCGATTCCATTTTCCCCAGTCTGCATTCCATTCTGGTATCCTCCAACATCCTGGTTCATTTATTTTTTCATGTATGTTTTTACTGAGAAAATTATAATGCTATTGAATGGTGAAATAGGTGACCTTATTGTATGGATTACTAACTGCCATATTTGCCTTCGTTTCTCCCCGCTTTTTGTTAATGGGAATGTCTTCTGCGGTCTGTCCCTGTCTCACCACTGTTACATTGTGTGTGTGTGAGCAGAGACTTCAAAACTGCTTATACATTGAGGCTTGCCTGCATGCTGCTCTTAGAACTTGAAGACTCCTAGCTAGTTGGTTGGATGATGAGAAACATGCAGCCAACTCACCTCCTGGGTCAGTTATTAAGTTCAGTCGCCAAACCACCCTTCTAAACTCTGCTTTATGATACGGGATCTGGGATTCTGCAGACCACATTTTTGCTTTGCAAAGTAGCTCCAAGGTAGGCTGTACAAGATAGGCTAGATAGAGGAAAACTGCAAATTTGGAGGAAAAAGGACAGACTTGTTCTTCTCATTTTGTTCCTAGTGGGCTTTGAGAGCTTCCTGTCTCTTTTCAGTTTCTGTGAAGAACATCTCAGTATTGTTTCCTTATCCCAGAAGTAGCAATTCCTCCCATAGCAACAAAGAGTTTGCATTTTTTTTCCAATATTTGCAGAACCAGTTTTATTATTCCTCCCTGCTTAGAAACTAGCAGTAGATGGCCAGGGCACCTCCTTCAGAAGTATGGATCCAAGGTCCTACCACAGAATCAGGGACACTAGCACCATCTAATCTACACCTTATGCAGAGATCTCCTTCAGTTCTGGGTATGGCAATTCCTTTCTGTAATTGTTTGCTCCATGTAACCTTAGAATTCTTTTAATACTTTCAGTTACCAAGTTAACAACTTTATACTTAGTCATCTACTTTTTACATTCTTGCTTTTTTTTTTTTTTTTTTTTTTTGAGATGGAGTCTTGCTCTGTCGCTAGGCTGGAGTGCAGTGGCGTGATCTCGGCTCACTGCAACCTCCACCTCCTGGATTCAAGCGATTCTCCTGCCTCAGCCTCCCAAGTAGCTGGGACTACAGGCACGTGCCACCATGCCCAGCTAATTTCTATATTTTTAGTAGAGACAGGGTTTCACCATGTTGGCCAGGATGGTCTCTTGACCTCATGATCTGTCTGCCTCAGCTTCCCAAAGTGCTGGGATTACAGGCGTGAGCCACCGCACCTGGCCCTCTTGCTTTCTTTTTGAACAACCAGTGAAGTTTCTATTTACTGAATGGGCCCACTCTATACATCATTGTCTCAAACAACAGCCAGTCAACTGCTATACATGTGGGTGAATTGATAATTCATAATTTGACCAAAAATGCATGCTAGCCCAGCCAAGACAATCATCAGTTACCTAAGCGGTTACTGTTTTATGCTTTTTAAAGTTTTAGGGTAGATATGGAGTAGTAAAACACTAACAAATATGGAAATAAAAATTAAAATAAGAGTGAGATATAATTTAGTAATTTTCAGATGGGTATAAATAAGAAAAAAACCCAGCAATCCATATTGCAGATGGTTATGCAGAGAAAAGAATTTTCCCTAAAGATTGCCAAATGAAAATGTTAATTTATTAGCCCTTTAGGAAAGCAATCTGGAAATATCATTTAACGTTAAAAATCCATGTGTACTTTAATAAGAAATCTCAACCCTAAAATGTCATTGCTCTTTAATAGAATGATTGAATAAAATGTTCTTACTATGAAGTATCATGCTGCCAATAAAAAGGATGGATTAAAACAATTTTATTTTACGCTTGTAAGAATTTTCCTAAGATATTTCTGAAAAAAAGTAAGATGCATAAAGAGTAAATGAAAAAGCATACTTTAAAACTATTCTAGGTAATTAGATACTGAATTCATATCTTCATACATAATTCTTTACCTTTATTTTCAAAGGGTGATAAATTGATCACTTTTGTTGGGAATTTACTTGGTGTAATGCTCCTATTGAAGATACCTTCTTGACGTTGTATGGACATATCTTTGTTTTTAAATAAATTCACATCTAAAATAAAATTTTAAAAGAAAAAGTGTATGAGTACTCCTGACTATTCACACACTAATCCCCAACTCCACGTATTTGTCTCTATTTCTGCACTGGTAATTTTTCTTCCCACATTTTATTAAATGGCCACTTGTCTATCACGTAAATTTCTGTGTAGTCTCTCATCATTTTCTCTTTCTCGTCTTTGTTCTGCATTCTGTGATATTATCTTCCTTAATTTCAACCTTTATCCCAAGTTCATTTTAGTTTGACCAAATGTTCATTTCTATAATTGATCCGTAGTCTACATTTGAAAGGATACATTTAGAAAGATAGTTTTGGAGGTCAGAGGTCTATGCATAAGCTACTGGATCCCTCCCTGCCCCAATTCAACCATTGTTTATTAATTTTTCATTAATCCTATTGTTATAAAAGTAACATGGATTATTGTAGAAAACATTTATTTAAACAGAGAATTATAAACCTCATATTTTAAAAAAATCATTGTGTAGAGGTTTTAAAACTTTCTAGCTAATTTCCCATTGATAATATGAGAGTTTAATTATAAGAGAAAATTCATGAAGACATTTGCCCATGAAATATAGGTACTGTTATCATTAAAGATTCACTCTAAAACCCCAGAGAAGATAACTAAACTGTAAATATTAGACTTAAAATTATTATTCTTACCATAGTGAGTCCTTAGTTGTGTCTTTATCTCACCAATTGTTTTACTTGAACCAATAGCATTTGTCAAGGGTTCTACATCAGTCTCTATAGACATAAAATAAATTTCAAAACACTTTGTAAGGTAACCATTTATGTTACATATGTATTTTAGTTCTTTTTTCTTTTGAAATTTCTTTTTCTTTTCTTTTCCTTTTTTTTTTTTTTTTAATTTAGAAACAGGATCTCGTTCTGTCACTCGGGCTGGGGCGCAGAGGTGTGAACATGGCTCACTGCAGCTTCAACCTCCTGGGCTCAAGTGGTCCTCCTGCCTCAGCCTCTCCAAGTAGCTGGGACGACAGGTGTGCACCACCACACCTGGCTAATTTTTGTATTTTTTGTAGAGACAGGGCTTTGCCATGTTATCTTTTGAAATTTCCATCTTATTTGATATCAATCTCTATTACCTTCCTTTTCTTCCTTAAGAATAATTTCCTTTAACTCTAAGAACATACTTGTAATAAGTGCTTTGAGGTTTCGCTGGCTAGGTCCAACACCTGGGACTCTCACAAACAGTTACTGTGGCGTGCCCTTTTCCTTGGTGTAGGTCACACTTCACTGTTTCTTTACATATTAATAATTTTTGCTAAAGATTTGACAGTTTCCATAATATACTGTAGCATCTCCAGATACTGATTTCCTCCTCCTCTATCTGGGGCTTGTCGTTGTTCTCTCCTTATTATTTGCATAGCGCTGTGACTGGGCCATTCTACTAAAGTCTCTTGCCTATAGTGTGAAGTGCTACTGCTGCTCTCCAAGGGGCAGAACCTTGCACATGCATCCAGTACCTTGGATAACATTGGTTTTAGAGGGCCGGCTTCGAATGTGTCTCTTTACATTGTTTCTCTGTTAGCTGTCTGCCTCTTTTTGTATCACACCAGAGATCAAAGAAAATTGTATAACTATATAACAATCTTACACCAAGATGAAAGTCAGTAGTGTAATCTCTGAATTACGTAACACAAATAAAGTACTGTATTGTAGGTGAGACTTTATAAATTTGCCTGACATTTTTATCAAATAGAGGGAATGGATAACCAGTGAAATAGTTATGTGTTGTACTCCTCTTGTCATCACAGTCTTCAGCTAGCCTTTCTGCTTTTGCCTTTCTGCTTTTGCTAATTAAACATCACTTTTCAGAAACAAAAAGTAAGTAGAATAGCTTTGGAAATGCCTACACTGAGACTACTCTAAGGTAACTGTAACACTGAATTTTTATGCATTACTTTTCAAATGGATGAGTTTTAAAATCAATAATATGCTAATGTTCCACTGATAGTAAATGCTAGAGCTTAATTAAAGGATACTCATGATGAATTTTACCTATGTAACACTAACACGTAGGCACTATTGTCATGAAATGTCTATACTTAATTTAACTCAGGGATCATAAATAGATCACAAATGTTAGACTCAAAAATTCTTTTTCTTACCCTGGTGACTCTTTAATTGTGCATTGATTGGTCCCTTTATTATATCTCTTCCAATAGCATCTTTTAAGAGTTGTTTATCAGTCTCTATAGAATTAAACAGATTTCAAAATACTTTATAAGGTAAACATTACTATACATGTGTATACATGTGTGTTTAATTATAGAAGGATATTCATGAAGGATTTTACCAATGTAACACTATGATATAGGTACCTGTGTAATAATAACATGTAGACACTGTTGTCATTAAAGGTCTGCACTTAATTTAACTCAGGGAACATGAATAGGTCACAGATATTAGACTCAAAAATTCTTTTTCTTACCCTGGTGACTCTTTAATTGTGCATTGATTGGTCCCTTTATTATATCTCTTCCAATAGCATCTTTTGCTATGGAAAGTACTATGATATAGGTACTGTTGTCATTAAAGGTCTATACTTAATTTAACTCAGGGAATATAAATCAGCCGTAAATATTAGATGTAAGAAATTCTTTTTCTTACCCTGGTGACCTTTTAGTTGTGCATTGATTGATCCCTTTATTATACCTCTTCCAATAGCATCTGCCAAGTGTTCCTTATCAGTCTCTGTAGAAGTAAAACAGATATCAATATATTTTGTAAGATAAACATTACCATATCTCTGAGTATATGTGTGTGTTTAATTATAGGAGGATATTCATTTAGAATTTCACCTATATAATACTAACATATTGGTACTATTGTCATTAAAGGGTCATACTTAATTTAACTCCAGGGATATGAATAAACCATAAATATTAGTCTCGAATTTTTTTTTTACCTGGGGGACATTTAAATTGTGTTTTAATTGACCCCTTTATTATACCTCGTCCAATAGTCCAATAGCATCTGCTAAGAGATCCTTATTAGTCTCTATAGAAATAAAGCAGATTTCAATATATTTTATAAGGTAAACATTTTATATGTGTGTATGCATGTGTAGTGAGTATTTATTATTATAGTAGAAGAGTCGCAATATAATGTCTTATTGCAGTAAGCATCACAAAACAGAATTTGAAGGGCTATTAGCAATCATATAAGCCTATTATATTGAAGTTCAGAGATGTTTCATGATTTGAACAAGACCACATCAAGATAATGACAAAACTGATGCACAAACCAACACTTTGTAATTCCTTAACCAGTGACGTTACTATATAATGGCATCTCTTATGCAAACTAAAATTATCCTAGAAAGTTTATGATGATAATATAACTTTAAATTTTACACCAGTAGCACTATCTACTGTGGGATGTACCTGGTGAGATAAAAGATAACATTTTTAAGAATAGGTCAATTTGCAAATCATGGTCTCCACAGTCACAGAGAGTTATTGTGGGGCAAAGTGCTTTGATTTGTTCATAAAGACTTCATGTCATTTCTAAGATTTGTAACTATAAATCAAGTATGGATAAATAATGTAGAAAAATAATTAGATATTTTGTGGAATATGAAAATGTGACTTTCATATCCTCTTGAGTTTGTAGACTTTGTAGCTGGGGAGGATGAAGTAAGTAAACTTGTAGTAGCATAAGCAGTGAGATTGCATTCCTTTCCACTGGAGTTTTTATGTGATTTGAATCTTTTGCTAGATTTGAAAACTACTGACTAGGTCATATAAAAGGAAAAATACATGAAAGTTATGAAAGGCGAGTTCATATTGAAAAGGGAAAATTAGAATGGGTGACTTGGGTCAACTGGTGGACCTAATATTTTGTGAGAGAAAGTTGTTTATAGCAGACTATATGCTAAAGTTGGAAACCTATAATGACCCAGATACCACAGAGTAAAGTTTTGCTCTGAAGAAATGTCTGAGCTCTTGAATAAATGTTAAGTTTTACAGTGTAACATCTGAAGCCCAAATATACCACCAGTGAAATCTAAACCAAAGTATGGACCAGCTGAGGCACCATTACCAAAATGAACCGAGACACATAAGAACGTATTTTCCATAAGTACACAGCTATATTTTGTGAACATAAGCAGATCTATAGAAACATAAAAATAGGGAATATGAGCAGTCATATTTTAGCCTCTCCGATTATTACTCTAACTAGTACACATAAGAAGGAATGGTTCATTTCAAGTGAGTATGCAAAGATTCTTAGATAATAAGAAGGAAGGCAATGAGAAGAGCATTTTAGGGGAGATAAGGTTAAGCATTTAGGAAGAGAATCTATGTACTAAAGTAATTTACAATCTAGTAACATTCATGTTTCCTCCCTTACCGTATCCTCTCATTGCTTTAATTCTTTTTAAATATGATCCTGCCTGGAATTCACTGAGATATTTTTTCAAAATAAATAACATATCATGCTATATGCTTATGTAAAATGTTCAATTCAATGTTTTTTAAGATGTTGACATATTTGTGTAGTTCTGACTACAGTCAATTTTAGATTCTACTGGAGTTTATACTAATCAAATTCCAGTGAAGTACAGAAATATTACTCCCATATAGCGTTATTCCTTCTTCAACATTTTTGCACTATTATGTGTATTACAACTACATATATTAAAGACATTGTTATAATTGATGTTATGATTATTTATATAATACTGTGCATTTTAATTAAGCTAAGAAAGACGAGCAAGTACATATTTATAGTATTTACTATACTAACCTTCTTGTTTATATATTTTTTGCATTTGTTCCTGTGGATTTGAGTTACTATCCAGTGTTATTGTATTTTTTAAACTGTTTAAAAATTTTTATTTTTTTATTTCAGTAAGTTTTTGGGGAACAGGTGATGTTTGGTTTCATGAATGTTCTTTAGTGGTGATTTGTGAGATTTTGGAGCATCCATCACCCAAGCAGTGTACACTGTACCCAATGCGTAGTCTTTTGTCCCTTGACACCTCCTACTCTTTCCCCAAGTCCCCAAAGTCCAACATACCATTCTTATGCCTTTGCATCCTCATAGCTTAGTTCCCACATGAGTGAGAACATATAACGTTTGATTTTCCATTCCTGAGTTACTTCACTTATAATAATAGTCTCTAATTCCATTCAGGTTGCTGTGAATCCCATTATTTTGTTCCTTTTTATGGCTGAGTAGTATTCCATGGTATATACACACCACATTTTCTTTATCCATTCGTTGATTGATAGACATGTGGGCTGATTCCATATTTTTGCAATGGCAAATTGTACTGCTATAAACATACGTGTGCAAGTACCTTTTTGTACAATGATTTCCTTTCCTCTGGGTAGATACCTAGAAGTGGGATTTCTGGATCAAAGGGTAGATCTACTTTTAGTTCTTTAAGGACTCTCCACACTGTTTTCCACAGTAAAAATGTTTCCTTTTCACTGCATCCATGCCAACATCTATTATTTTTTGATTTTTTGATGATGGCCGTTCTTGCAGGAATGAGGTGGTATCACATTATGGTTTTCATTTGTGTATCCCTGATAATTAGTGATGTTAAGCATTTTTCCATATGCTTGTTGGCCATTTGTATATCTTCTTTTGAGAATTGTCTATTCATGCCCTTAGCCCACGTTTTTATGGGATTTTTTTTTTCTTGCTGATTTGAGTTCTTTGTGGATTCTGGATATTAGTTCTTTGTTGGATATATAGATTGTGAAGATTTTCTACCACTCTGAGGGTTGTCTGTTAACTCTGCTGATAATTTCTTTTGCTGTGTAGAAGCTTTTTAATTTAATTAAGTCCCATCTATTTATCTTTGTTTTTGTTGCATTTGCTTTTGGGTTCTTGGTCGTGAAGTTTTTGCCTAAGCCAAGGTCTACAAGGGATTTTCCAATGTCATCTTCTAGAAATGTATAGTTTCAAGTCTTAGATTTAAGTCTTTGATCCATCTCGAGTTGATTTTTGTATAAGGTGAGAGATGAGGATCCAGTTTCATTTTTCTACATGTGGCTTGACAATTATCCCAGCACCATTTGTTGAATATGGTGTTCTTTCCCCACTTCATGTTTTTGTTTGTTCTGTCGAAGATCCGTTGGCTGTAAGTATTTGGCTTTATTTCTGGGTTCTCTATTCTGTTCCATTGGTCTATGTGTTTATTTTTATACCAATACCATACTGTTTTGGTGACTATGGACTTAGAGTATAGTTTGAAGTCAGGTAATATGATCCCTTCAGATTTATTCTTTTTGCTTAGTCTTGCTTTGGCTATGTGGGCTCTTTTTTGGTTCCATATGAATTTTAGGATTTTTTTTCTAGTTCTCTAAAGAATGATGGGAATTGCATTGAATTTGTAGATTGCTTTTGAGAATATGGTCATTTGTTTGTGTTGTCTAGGATTTCTTTCAGCAGTGTTTTGTAGTTTTCCTTGTAGAGGTCTTTCAAGTCCTTGATTAAGTATATTCCTACCTTTTTTTGTTTGTTTGTTTGTTTGTTTTGGCAGCTATTGTGAAAGGAGTTGAGTTCTTGATTTGATTCTCAGCTTGGTCACTGTTGGTGTAGAGCAGCACTACTGATTTGTGTATGTTAAGTTTGTATCCTGAAACTTTGCTGAATTCATTTACGAGTTCTAGGAGCTTTTTGGATAAGTCTTTAGTGCTTTCTAGGTATATGATCATATCATCAGCAAACAGCAACAGTTTGATTTCCTCTTTACTGATTTGGATGCCCTTTATTTCTTTTCCTTGTCTGATTGTCCTGGCTAGGACTTCCAGTACTATGTTGAATAGACGTGGTGAGATTGGGCATCCTTGTCTTGTTCCAGTTCTCAGGGGGAATGCTTTCAAAACCCGTTCGGTATAATGTTGGCTGTGGGTTTGTCATAGATAGCTTTTATTACCTTAAATTATGTTCCTTTTATGCCAGTTTTGCTGAGGGTTTTAATCATAAAGGGATGCTGGATTTTGTCAAGTGCTTCTTCTGCATCTATTGAGATGATCATGTGATTGATTGTTGTTTTTAATTCTGTTTATGTGGTGTATCACATTTATTGACTTGCATATGTTAAACCATCCCTGCATATCTGGTATGAAACCCACTAGATCATGGTGGATTATCTTTTTGATATGCTCTTGGATTTGGTTTGCTAGTATTTTGTTGAGGATTTTTTCATCTATGTTCATCAGGGATATTGGTCTGTAGTTTTCTCTTTTTTTTGTTATGTCCTTCTCTGGTTTTGGTATTAGGGTGATACTGGCTTCATAGAATGATTTAGGGAGGATTCCTCCTTCTGTATCTTTTGGAATAATGTCAATAGGATTGGTACCAATTCTTCTTTGAAAGTTGGATAGTTCAGCTGTGAATCCATTTGATCCTGAACTTTTTTTGTTGTTGGCAATTTTTAAATTACCATTTCAATCTTGCTGCTTGTTATTGGTCTGTTCAGAGATTCTATACCTTCCTGGTTTAATCTAAGGGGATTGTATATTTCCATGAATTTATCCATCTCCTGTAGATTTTCTAGTTTATATGGGTAAATGTGTTCAGAGTAGACTTGAATAATGTTTTCTATTTCTGTGGTATCAGTTGTAATAACTCCTGTTTCATTTCTAATTGAGCTTATTTGGATCTTCTCTCTTCTTTCCTTGGTTAATCTTGCTAATGGTCTATCAATTTTATTTATCTTTTCAAATAATCAGCTTTTTGTTTCATTTATCTTTTGTATTTTTTTGTTTGCTTGTTTCATTCTTGTTTAGTTCTGCTCTGATCTTTGTTATTTCTTTTCTTCTGCTGGGTTTGGGTCTGGATTGTTCTTGTTTCTCCAATTCCATGAGGTGTGACCTTAGATTGTCTATTTGTGCTCTTTCAGACTTTTTGATTTAGGCATTTAATGCTGTGAACTTTCCTCTTAGCAATGTTTCCGCTGTATCCCAGAGGTTTTGATTGGTTGTGTCACTATTATTGTTCAGTTCAAATAATTTTTAAATTTCCATCTTGATTTCACTCTTGACCCAGTGATCATTCAGGAGCAGGTTATTTAATTTCCATGTATTTGCATGATTTTTAGGGTTCCTTTTGGATTTGATTTACAATTTTATTCCACTGTGGTCTGAGAGAGTACTTGATATAATTTTGATTTTCTTAAATTTACTGAGACTTGTTTTGTGGCCTGTCATATGGTCTGTCTTGGAGAATGTTCAATGTGCTGATGAATAGAATGTATATTCTGCAGTTGTTGAGTAGAATGCTCTGTAGATATCTGTTAAGTCCATTTGTTGTTGGGTAGAGTTCAAGTTCATTGTTTCTTTGTTGACTTTCTGTCCTGATGACTTGTCTAGTGCTGTCAGTGGAGTATTAAAGTCCCCCACTATTATTGTGTCATCTCATTTCTTAGCTCTGGTAGTAATTGTTTTATAAACTTGACATATCCAGTATTAGGTGCATATATATTTAGAATTGTGACATTTTCCTGTTGGATTAGCCCTTTTATCATTCTATAATGTACCTCTTTGTCATTTTTAACTGCTGTTGGTTTAAGGTTTGTTTTGTCCAATATAAGAATAGCTACTCCTGTTTGCTTTTGATGTCCATTTGCACAGAACATCTTTTTCCACACCTTTACCTTAAGTTTATGTGAGTCCTTTTGTGTTGAGTCTCCTGAAGACAGCAGAAACTTGGTTGGTGAATTCTTACCTATTCTGCAATTCTGTATCTTTTAAGTGGAGCATTTAGGTCATTTACATTCAATGTTAGTATTGAGATGTGAGGTACTATTCCATTCATCATACCATTTGTAGCCTGAATACTTCCCACCCCACCCCACTGTGTTAATGTTATATGGGTCCTGTGAGATTTATGTTTTAAGGAGGTTCTATTTTGGTGTATTTTGAGTGTTTGAAGATTTAGAGCTCCTTTTAGCAGTTCTTATAGTACTGGCTAGGTAGTTGCAAATTATCTCAGCATTTGCTTATCTGGAAAAGACTGTATCTTTCCTTCATTTATGAAGCTCAATTTCACTGGATACAAAATTTTTGAGTGATTATTGTTTCATTTAAGGAGGCTAAAAATAGGACCCCAATTCCTTCTAACATGTAGGGTTTCTGCTGAGAAACCTGCTGTTAATATGACAGGTTTTCCTTTATAGGTTACCTGATGCTTTTGCCTCACAGCTCTTAAGATTCTTTTCTTTATCTTGACTTTAGATAACCTGATGACTATATGCCTACATGATGATCTTTTTGCAATGAATTTCCCACGTGTTCTTTGATCTTCTTGTGTTTAGATGTCTAGATCTCTAGCAAGGTTGGAGAAGTTTTTCTTGATTATTCTCTCAAATATGTTTTCCAAACGTTTAGATTTCTCTTCTTCTCAGGAACTCCAATTATTCTCAGGTTTGAACATTTAACATAGTCCCAAACTTCTTGGAGTCTTTGTTCATTTTTCAAAATTCTTGTTTCTTTGTGTGTGATGGATTGAGTTAATTCAAAAGCCTTGTCATCGAGCTCTGAAGTTCTTTCTTCTGCTTGTTCAATTCTATTGTGGAGACTTCCCAGTGCACTTAGCATTTCTCTAAGTGTGTTGTTGAGCCAGGAAGAGAGGCATCACCAGAAATCAACCGTGGCAGCCCTTTGATTTTGAAGTTTTAGTGTTCAGAACTGTGAGAAAATCAATTTCTGATGTTTAAGGTACCCAGTGCAGTATTTTGTTCTGGCAATCTGGGCAGTGAATACACACATTGTCACCATACCCCCTTTTATGCTTTAATTATGGTTTCCTTGAATTCTGTGAACCTATTTATAATAACTGCTTTGTAGTCTTTGCCAAGTCTAACATCTTGCACTCCCACAGAATTTTTTGTTGCCTACTTTTCTTCCCCCTGTGTATGGGTTATGCTTTACTGTTTCTTTGAATGGCTCATAATTTTAAACTAAAAACTAGGCATTTTAGTTTTATTTATTTATAATGTATTTATGTTAAAATTTCAACTTTCTTTGATTCAGGGGTGACATGTGCAGGTTTGTTACCTGGGCATATTGCATGTCACTGAGGCTTGGAGTATGAATGATCCTATCACCAAGGTAGTGAGCACAGCACCCCATAGGTAGTTTTTTACCTCCCGCCCCCTGACTACCTCTCTACCAGTAGTCCCTGGTGTCTATTTTTACCATATCCCGCCCCCTGACTACCTCTCTACCAGTAGTCCCTGGTGTCTATTTTTACCATATTTATGTCCATATCTACCCAATGCTTAGCTTCCACTTATAAGTGAGGACACACTGTATTTGGTTTACTGTTCCCAGGGTTAATTTGCATAGGTTAATGGCCTCTGGCTGCATCCATGTTGCTGCAACAGACATGATTTCACTCTTTTTTATGGCTGTATAGTATTCCATTACATATATATGTACCAGATTTTCTTTATCCAATCCCCCACTGATGGGCACTTAGGTTGATTCCATGTCTTTGTGATTGTGAATAGTGTTGCAATGAACATATAAGTGCATGTGTCGTTTTAGCAGAATCATTTATTTTCTTTTGGATACATATCCAGTAACGGGATTGCTGGATAGGATGGCAGTTCTGTTTTAAGTTCTTTGGGAAATCTCCACACTACTTTCCACAGTGGCTGAACTAATGTACATTCCCACCTACAGCCTTTCCAGCATCTGTTTTTTATTTTTATTTTTAAATAATAGCCATTCTGACTGGTGTTAGATGGTGGTTTTGATTCGCATTTCTCTGATGATTAGTGATGTGGAGCATTTTCTCATGTTTGTTGGCAGCTTGTATATCTTCTTTTGAGAAGTGTCTGTTCATGTCTTTTGCTCACTCTTTAATGGGGCTGTTTTTTGCTTGCTGAACTGTTTATGTTCCTTACAGATTCTGGATATAGACCTTTGTCTTAACCATAGTTTGTGAATATTTTCTCCCATTATGTTGGTTGTCTGTTTACTCTGTTAGTAGTTTCTTTTGCTCTGCAGAAGCTCTTTCGTTTAATTAGGTCCCACTTGTCAATTTTTGGTTTTGTGGAAATTGCTTTTGAGGACTTAGTCATAAATTATTTTCCAAGGCCAGTGTCCAGAATGGTGTTTCCTAATTTTTCTTTTAGGATTCTTATAGTTTGAAGTCTTACATTTAAATTTGTAATCTATCCTGAGTTAATTTTTGTATATGGTGAAAGGTAGGGGTCTAGTTTCATCTACGTATAGCTAGCCAGCTATCTCAGCACCGTTTATTGCATAGGGAATCATTTCTCCATTGCTTATTTTTGTTGACTTTGTCAAATATCAGATAGCTGTAGGTGTGTGTCTTTCTTTCTGGGTTCTGTATTCTGTTCCACTGGTCTACACGTCCGTTTTTGTATCAGTATCACACTGTTTTGGTTACTGTAGCCTTATAGTATAGTTTGAAGTCAGGTAATGTGATACTACAAGCTTTGTTCTTTTTGCTTATGATTGCTTTAGGTATTCAGGCTCTTTTTTTTTTTTTTGGTTCCTATGAATTTTAGAATAAAAACTGGATATTTTGGATATTTTGGATGATATTATAGACAAATCTAGATATTGATTTATTCATCATATTTCAAAACTTGTTGTTTGCTTTTTAGTGATTTCTTTTGACTATTTTACATTATTTTTCTCCACTACAAGAAGATTCTAATATTGTTCCTCCAGGAGCACTGCTTTTGGTAGCACACTGCCACTTTTGAATGATAGTGGTTTCAGGGGGACTCTCTTTAATGGCCTCTTTCCCTTATTTCTCTGTTAAGCTCCCTGCCTCTTTCAGTATCTCACCAAAGATCAAGGAAAAATATGCCTAACACTATTATTCCAGAAGTAAATTTAGTTGTTTAATCACTAAATCGTGGAACACAATTAAATAACTTTACTGTAGCTGAGAGATTGTAAATTTACCTGATATTTTTATCAAATAGAGAGGATGGGTAGCCAATAAAATGACTATCTGTTATATTCCTCTTCTTATCACATTCACAAGTTAGTCTGTATGCTTTTACAAATTTAAGGCAACTTTCCTCTCTAAGCCAGAAATATAAAATGATAAGTACAGCATCTGTTTTCATTTTTTTCAACTTTCATTTTAAGTTCGGAGTACAAGCGCAAGTTTGTTACATAGGTAAACTTGTGTCATGGGGTTTTGTTGTATAGATTATTTCATCACCCAAGTATTAATCCTAGTACCCATTAGTTATTTTTCCTGATCCTGTCCCTCTTTCATCCTCCACTCTCCAAAAGGCCCCAGTGTGTGTTGTTCCCCTCTATGTGTCCATATGTTCTCATCATTTAGCTCCCATTTATAGGTGAGGACATGCAGTATTTGGTTTACTATTCCTGTGTTAGTTTGCTAAGGATAATGGCCTCCAGCTCCATCAATGTCCCTGCAAAGGACATGATCTTGTTTCTTTTTTATGTCTGCATAGTATTCCATGGTGTATATGTACCAACTTTTCTTTATCTAGTCTATTACTGATGGGCATTTGGGTTGATTTCATGTCTTTGCTATTGTGAATAGTGCTGCATTACTAAGGGTAAAGGTTCAATTCAGCCAGAAGATCTAACTATCCTAAATATAAGCATCTAACACATGAGCACCCAGATTCATAAAGCAAGTTCTTAGAGACCTTCAAAGAGACTTAGGCTCTAATACAATAATAGTGGGAGACTTCAACACCCCACTGAGAATATTAGACAGATAATTAAGACAGAAAATTGTTTCAGAGATATTCAGGACCTGAAGTCAGCATTGAATTACAGTATAGCATTTGAAATAATAGCATCAAGCATATATTTGGGTCACAACAGCCTTGCATTTTTATGGATTCTTTACCAATAAATAAGTTCTAAAACTAATTATATCTAACTAATGTTCCATTGATAGCAAATACTAGAGTTCCACAAATTACAGGAAGAAATTTATGAAGATATTTTCTCATGTAATGATGACTTACAGCTACAGTCATCATCAAAGAACCATATTTAATTTAACTTCAGAGCTAAATAAGCCATTAACAGGAGGCTTGAAAAATTCTTGTTCTTACCTGCATGCCTCTTTGACTGTATGTTGATTAGATGTTTTATTGTATCTTTTTCATTAACACCTTTCAAGTGTTTTAGGCCAGTCTCTATAAAAACAAAACAGATTTTCAAAATGCTTTGAAAGGTAAATTGTAACATATGTCTGTGTCTGTGTGTATGTGATGGTATATTTGTACATATAAATAGTAATAATTAGCATCAGTCATTAAAGAAGATGAATTAGTAAAAAAAAAGCTCTGGACTGCAGAATTATAAAGCTTTAGAACTGGAAGCAATCTTAGCAATCATATAAGCCTAGAGAAGTTTAGTGATTTGAACAAAATCAGATATATAGTTAACTATAAAACTTATACAGAAATAGATGTTCGTTATTCCTAATCAGTGCTTTCTTCCATACAATGCTGCCTCTTCTGCAAACTGAAATCATCCTAGAGAGTTTATGATAAGAATATAATTTTTAAGCATCTTCATACTTCATACAAGCATATCCATACACCAGGTATGGATATACCTTGTGAGGTGGAATATAATTTTATTCACAAGTCAACTTGTGAACTATGGTCTTTATAGTCACAGAAAGTTAACCATCAGGGAGAAATTCTCTGATTCTTCTAAGAATATTTTAGACCCTTTTTATGTCATGTAACTATAAGTTATGTGACAGCAGTGATTATTGTGGACTGGTAGAAAGTGCCCTCTCAGGTCCATTTAGAATGTAGACTTTGTAGATGGGGAGGAAGAAATGGGTGATTTTGCATTCGTATCAGCACTGAGATTAGATTCCTTTCCCTTTGAGTTTTGATATGATTTGAACTTTTTGGTTGCTTTTGAAACAACTACTAGGGTCAATGACAGAAAAATAAAATCAAAATTAATAAAGGGAATTCATATTAAAAATTGAATAATCTGGATTTATGAAGCTGGGTCATCTACTGGGCCTCAAGTTTTGTGGGTGAAATTGGGTCTTAGCAGAGCATGTGACTGTAGGGTGAAAACTGCAATGACTCAGACATCATAGAGTAGAAGTTTTGCTCTGGAGAAATGGTTGAGTCCATGAATAAATTTTAAAGCTGCACAATGACCTTTGCATCCCATATGTACCACCATTACAATCTGTATAGAAATAGGAACAATTTAGGGTATCATCTCCAAATGAAAAGATGCATCAGATTGACAGAACAAGTCATTAATTTAATTAAAATATTTTGTGAAAATGATGACCTATAGCAATAACAACAACAACAAAAAACCTGGGGAACATTAGCAGACATATTTTAACCTTTTTAGTTATTTCCCTGACTTGTATAAGCAAGGAGTATTGATTCATTTGAGTTGATAAGCAAAAGTTTCTTAGATCAGTAATGAGTATTTGAGGACAGATAGGTTTAAGCACTAATATAAAATTATGTGCTAGAGAAATATAATTTAGTAAGAGTCACAATTTTCCTTCTTCATAACATCCTCCCAGTACTTTACATCTCTTTTTAAAAGTGTTACACATGGATTTTATTGAGCTTTCTTTTTAAAAAAGTGTAATATATCATATGATTTGCCCTTGTAAAGCATCTAATTCAAATATTTTAATATATTCACAGAGTTGTTAAACCATCACCACGGTCATTTTTAGAATCTACTTCAGATTTATTCTAATTAATTTCTGTAAACTATACAAGCATTTCTGCCAAATTTTCTATTCCCTCTTCCTGACATTTATACTGTAGTTATACCTATAAATATTAAAACGATTGTTATAATTATTTATCTATATAACTTTATGCCTTTTAAAGAACTGAGAAAAGAAAGAAGAACAAGTACATATTTATGTTTATTATATGAACATTCTTGTTTATAGTTTCTGGTTCTTTTTATTATTTCCTGTGAATTTGAGTTACCATCTATTGTCATTTTCTTCCTCTAGCATACTATTGCTCCCAGCCATTTCCTTTGTGCTGCTATTGTCAAACATATTGCATGTCTATTACATGTCTTTTATGTGATAGGCCCCAAAATACAGTTACATATCAATTTTATATATGTATGTATGGTACCACACAATTACATTTTAAATCAATTAAGAGAAGAAAAAACAAAATATGCATTTATAGAATATTATGTAATAGAATTATTTCACTAATGCATTTGTTGAAAAAATTACAATGTGAGGAAACTTGTTGTCAGCCTGAGGAACTTTCTTAAGTATTTTTTCTATAGCATGGCCTGATACCAACTAACCCTGCAAATTTTTATTTATTTGATATTCTTTTTATTTGAGTTTCATTTTTAAAAATAATTTTGCAAAACATAAGATTATTGGTTGATATTTTTTTCTTGCAGCCCTTTGAAAATGCCATCCCACTGCCTTCTGGCCTCCATCATTTTTTTTTTTTCCCCAAGATGGAGTCTCTCTCTGTCACCCAGACTGGAGTGCAGTGGCACGATCTTGGCTCACTGCAACCTCCACCTCCTGGGTTCAAGTGATTCTCCTGCCTCAGCCTCACAAGTAGCTGGGATTACAGGCCCGTACCACCATGCCCAGCTAATTTTTGTATTTTAGTAGAAACTGGGTTTCACCAGGTTAGCCAGGCTGGTCTCAAGCTGCTGACCTCAAGTGATCCACCCGCCTCAGCCTCCCAAAGTGCTGGGATTACAAGCGTGAGCCACCGTGCCTGGCCTTGGCCTCCATAGTTTCTGATGCTATGTCACCTATTAATCTTACTAGAATTAACTTTTGTATAGTTACAGTCATGTAACTATACAAAATGATGTTTGGACCACGTATAAGATGGTGATTCCAAAAGATTGTAATGGAGCTGGAAATTTCTATCATGTAGTGATGTAACCATTGTAACATCTTAATGCAATGAATTACTCACATGCCTGTGATGATGCTGGTGTAAACAAACCTACTCTGTTGCCAGATATATAAAAATATAGCACATAGAATTATGTACAGTACATAACACTTGATGATAACAATAAAAAGCTATGTTACTGGTTTATATACTTACTAGACTTGTTTATTTTTATTTGAGTATGTATACTGCTACTTACAAAAAATGTTAATTGTGAAACAGCCTCAGACAGGTCCCTCAGGATGTATTCCAGAAGAAGGCATCGTTATCATAGGAGATGAAAGCTTCATGTGTGTTATTTCCCCTGAAGACTTTCCACTGGGGCAAGATTTGGAGGTGGAAGAGAGTGATGATATTGATGATCCTGATTCTGTGTAGGTCTAGGCTAATGTGTGTATTTGTGTTTCAGTTTTTAACAAAAATACTTTAAAAGTAAAAAAAAAAATTAAACAGAAAGCATCTTATTGAATAGGCATATAGGAAAAGAAAATATTTTTGTACAACTGTACAATGTGTTTGTGTTTTAAGTTAAATGTTATTATAAGAGTTCAAAAATTAAAAAAATTAAAAAGTTTATAAAGTTAAGAAGTTACAGTAAGCTAAGGTTATTTTTAAGGAAAGATTTTTAAAAATAAATTTCATGTAGCCTAAGTGTACACACAGTGTTTATAAAGTCTACTGTAGTGTATAATAATGTCCTAGACCTTTGCATTCACTCACTGCTCATTCACTGACACACCCAGAGCAACATTCAGTCTTGCAAGCTCTATTCATGGTAAGTACCCTATACAGGTGTACCACTTTTTATCTTTTATATGGTATTTTTACTGTATCTTTTCTATGTTTAGATACAGAATTGCTTACTCTTGT
This sequence comes from Mandrillus leucophaeus, assembly GCF_000951045.1. Classification (NCBI taxonomy): domain Eukaryota; kingdom Metazoa; phylum Chordata; class Mammalia; order Primates; family Cercopithecidae; genus Mandrillus; species Mandrillus leucophaeus. Next base: position 2,397,987 of record NW_012104576.1, read on the forward strand.
GTTACCATTGCCTGCAGAATTCAGTCCAGTAACATGCTTTACAAGTTCACAGCCTAGGAGCAATAGGCTATACAACATAGCCTAGGTGTGTAGAAAGCTATACCACCTAGGTTTGTGTAAGTATGTAACTTTATGATGTCTGCATGATGATGAAGTTGCCTAACTATGTATTTCTCAGGACACATTTCCATCATTAGACAACACATGACTGTAGTTGTTCTCTTGACACTTTAAGGTTTTCACTTTGTCTCTCAACGTTTTTACTATGTTGGATCTGGTTGTGAATTTTATTGTGTTTATATAACTGGATTTAATTGAGCTTGGATAGGTGGACTAGTATTTTACATCAAATACTTTTCAAAATTTTCAGCCATAATTTCTTTAAATTATTTTGTTCTTTCTCTCCTAGTAATCCTATTACTTTAAATTTACAGATTATTTATTCTGTTAAAACTACTCTTGAGCCCCTCTAGTGAATTTCTCTTCGGTTTTTGTACTATCAACTCTAGAATTTCCTTTTTACGTGCACTAAAACATCATATTGAATCCCATAAATATGCTCAATTATAAATCAAAATACTTTCAATCTTTTTGTTAATATTCTCTATTTGGTGAGACATTCTCATCATATCTTCCTTTCATGCTTAAGCATAGATTTTATCAATTCTTTTAAATATTTATAAGAATTGTTTTGTAGTCTTTCCCTGCTATGCCAAACATTTGGCATCCTCATAAAAGTTTCTGTTGCATTTTTCCTTTGTATGGGACACATCTTCTTTTTTTTTTTTTTTTTCTTTTTTGCTTGCCTATCATATTTTGCTAAAATTTGGCTTTTTAGATAGCAAACCTACATACGAATTTCTTGTTTACTTTTTGGAATCTTGTTGTGTACATGTTTCCTTATTTAGCTATGTGGGTGGACTATTTTCTATTTTACTGAAGTCTTCTCCTGCAACATGAAGCTTCTAATGTTATTCCTTTGTGGGCACAGATGTGTATACACATGTATTAGGGTTCTCTAGAGGGAAAGAATAGGATATATATATATAAAATATGTGTATATATATTTTATATATATCCATATATAAGAACTAATAGGATATATATATTTATTAAGTATTGACTCACATGATCACAAGGTCCCACAATAGGTCAGCTCCTGCAAGCTGAGGAGCAAGGAGAGCCAGTCAAGTCCCAAAACTGAAGAACCTGGAGTCCAATGTTTGAGGTCAGGAAGCATCCAGCACAGGAGAAAGATGTAGGGAGGCTAGGCCAGTCTAGTCTTTTTACATTTTTCTGCCTGCTTTATATTCTAGCCACACTGGTAGCTGATTAGATGGTGCCCACCCAGATTAAGGGTGGGTCTGCCTTTCCAGTCCACTGACTCAAATGTTAATCCCCTTTGGCAACACCCTCACAAACACACCCATAATTAATACGTTGCATCCTTCAATCCAATCAAGTTGACACTCAGTATTAACCATCATAAGTCCACCCCTTATCAATTTGAACCCATACACATCTCCTGAGATCATACACAATCTTTAAATAAAGGCAACAATAAAGTCATAATTATGCCTAACATAATACAACTATCCTTCATACAACCAGAAACACACAAATCCCCAACCCAAATACTATTACCTAAAGTTAACAATACTTAAATGCTGATATGAAGTCAATAAATCTTATGTCACATGATAAAGGAAAAAGGAAATAAAATGAAGATATGTTCTTAGTACAAGTGTATACATGCACAAATTTGTTTTTAACAAAAGAAGGAGGAAATACTCATGACAATTACAGTCCTCATTTCTGCAGCTGGTCACGTTGTTGTAGCTGGCATTGGTGACTGCCTTCTTCTACTTATGCATTCTGTATTCCCTTTGCCTTCAGCAAGCACCTCAGCAGGCTATGGAATTTTTTCCTGGTGGAGTGACCCAAACCTTCATTCCTAAAGGGTCTGTGCTATTTGCAGTCCTGCCTGGATTGGGCTGTTGTAATTCCCCATTGACCTTAATCACAGGGCATGGTAATACTAAGAGATGCGCTGATGAATCTCCTGTATTCCATGCATACTCTTCCTGATCTCCATTGTGGAGTTGTAGACTGAATTCATCTTGATAGTCCAGGTCAATCGCCCAAGCCAACACTGTAGCCCCCTTCTTAGCCTGTTGACTTAAAGGTAGGAGGTACCCAAAGTGTCCATGTGGCACTCTTAACTTCAGGTTAATTGAATTGTTGTTGTATCTCCTGGTGGCAGCATTCCTCTCTCTGGAACTAAGACCTCTAGGTGAGCAGAAAGTAATATCACAGGAACAAGAAGCAAAAGTTTTGCTAGTGGATCACTAGGGGTGATGGTGAGTGGTGCCACTTCCCACTTCCACCCCATGATTCCTGGACCCGTGAATCCTGGCTATGGGAGAAACAGTACCATATATTGGATGCTGATTCAGAGAATACATTGCCTTACGGAGAACTTTGTCCCAGCCCTGCAAAGTATCGTCACCTAGTTGGCATTGTAATGGTGACTTCAAAAGGCCATTCCAGCTGCTTCAGGATAATGGGGAACATGGTAAGACCAGTGAATTCCATGAGCATGAGTCCACTGCCGCACTTTTTTTTTTCTTTTAACAATTTAAACAGGTTTATTCTGAGCCAACATGAATGACCATGGCCCAGGGAACAGTCTCAAGAGTTCTTGAGAAAGTATGCCCAAGGTAGTTGAATTACAGTTTGGTTTTATACATTTTAGGGAGACAGAAGTTATAAGCAAAGACATAAATCAATACATGGAAGGTATACTTTGGTTCAGATAAAAAAAGCAGGGCATCTTAAAAGGTCATGGGCTTCCAGGTTGGAGGTAGATTCAAAGATTTTCTGACTGGCAATTGGTTGAAACAGTTAGGCTTTGTCTAAAGACTTGAAGTCAGTGGAAAGAAATGCTTTAGTCAAGATAAGGGGGATTGTCGAAGCCAAAGTCTTTGTTGTGTAGATGAAGCCTCACAGGTCTTTAGAGAGAATAGATGACAAATGTCTCTTTTCGGGACTTAAAAGATGGCAGGCACTTAGTTAATCTCTCCTATATTTGGGAAATGCCTGGAAAGGAATTTCCTGGCTACATTAATGGAGATTCTCTATGGATAGAAATTTCTCCCACAAAAAATATGGTTTTGCAGGGCCATTTTAAAACATGGTTTTTTTCCTTTTTTTCTTTTTTTTAATTATACTTTAAGTTCCAAGGTACATGTGAACAACATGCAGGTTTGTTACATAGGTTTACATATGCCATGTTGGTGTGCTGCACCTATCAACTCGTCATTTACATTAGGTATTTCTCTCAATGCTATACCTCCCCCAGCCCCCTACCCCCTGACAGGCCCCAGTGTGTGATGTTCCCCACCCTGTGTCCACGTGTTCTCATTGTTCAACTCCCACCTATGAATGAGAACATGCTACTGCCACCCTTCTTTAGCCATAAAGTGAGTGCCTTGGTCAGAGGCAATGCTGTGTAGAGCATCATGTGTATAAGGCATTCTGTGAGTCCATGGATGGTAGTCTTGGCAGCAGCATTGCATGCAGGATAGGCAAACCCATACCTGGAGTAAGTGTCTATTCCAGTGAGGACAAACCTCTGCCCTTCCCATGATGGAAAAGGCCCCATATAATCAACCTGCCACCTACCACCAGGTACTGAGGAATGGTGCTCAGTGTTAGTCTCTGCCCTGGCAAATTGGGCACTCAGCAGTGGCTGTAGCCAGATCAGTCTTGGTGAGTGGAAGTCCACATTGCTGAGTCCATGTGTAACCTCCATCCCTGCCACCATAGCCACTTTGTTCATGGGCCCATTGGGCAATGACAGGCATGGCTGGGGAAAGAGGCTGACTGGTGTTCACAGAACGGGTCATCCTATCCACTTGATTATTAAAATCCTCCTCTGCTGAGGTTACCCGTTGGTGAGCACTCACATGGGATACAAATATCTTCAGTTTTTGACCATTCAGAGAGGTCCATTCACATACCTCTTCCCCAAATTTCTTTGTCACCAATTTTTCAATCATGCTTCTTTCAAGACCCCGACCATGCAGACAAACTATTGGCTCCAACCCATGAATCAATATATAACCACACATCTGGCCATTTCTCCTCCCATGAAAAGTGCACAACCAGGTGCACTGCTCGAAGTTCTGTCCACTGAGAAGATTTCCCTTCACAGCTGTGTTTCAGGGATGGCCTAGAAATGGGCTGTAGTGCTATAGTTGTCCACTTTCTAGTGGTGCCTGCATAACATGTTTCACTCGCGTCAGTGTGAAGAGACCATCAAACATGCTTTGTGTGAGCAACAAGGCTGTTTATTTCACCCGGGTGTAGGCGGGCTGAGTCCGAAAAGAGAGTCAGTGAAAGGGAGATAGGGGTGGGGCCGTTTTATAAGATTTGGGTAGGTAAAGGAAAATTACAGTCAAAGGAGGGTTGTTCTCTGGCGGGTAGGAGTGAGGGTCACAAGGTGCTCTGTGAGGGAGCTTTTTGAGCCAAGATGAGCCAGGAAAGGAATTTTACAAGGTAATGTCATCAGTTAAGGCAGGAACAGGCCATCTGGATGTATACGTGCATGTCACAGGGGATACAATGGCTTAGCTTGGGCTCAGAGGCCTGATATTCCTGTCTTCTTATATTAATAAGAAAAATAAAATGAAGTAGTGGTAAAGTGTTGGGGTGGCAAAAATTTTGGGGGGTGGTATGGAGAGATAATGGGCGATGTTTCTCAGGGCTGCTTTGAGCGGGATTGGGGTGGTGTGGGAACCTAGAGTGGGAGAGATTAAGCTGAAGGAAGACTTTGTGGTAAGGGGTGATATTGTGGGGTTGTTAGAAGGAGCATTTGTCATACAGAATTATTGGTGATGTCCTGGATACGGTTTTGTATGAATTGAAAAACTAAATGAAAGAGAAGGAGAAAAACAGGTATTAAAGGACTAAGAATTGGGAGGACCCAGGACATCCAATCAGAGAGTGCCTAAGGAGGTTCAGCATAATTACTCGCTTGGTTGGTGAGTTTTTAGGCTCTATCCAAGTTTTTGGGGTGCAGTTCAAGTTGGGCTGGTGTCTGGAAAGAGACTGGGGCCTAATAAAAGGAAGCATCCATACAGGAGCTCAAATGGGCTATACCCTGTAGCATTCTGAGGACAGGCCTGAATTCTGAGAAGGGCAAGTGGTAAAAGTATTGTCTAGTCCTTTTTAAGTTAGTGGCTAAGCTTGGTGAGGTGTGTTTTTAAAAGACCATTAGTCCGTTCTACCTTTCCTGAAGAATAAGGATGGGTAAGGGATATAAAGGTTTCACTGAATACCAAGAGCCTGAAAAACTGCTTGGGTGATTTGACTAATAAAGGCTAGTCTGTTATCGGACTGTATAGAGCTGGGAAGGCCAAACTGAGGAATTGTGTGTGACAGAGGGGAAGAAATGACCACAGTGGCCTTCTCAGACCCTGTGGGAAAGGTCTTTAAAAGTATTAAAGCAGCAGCAGCCACTGCATGCAGACATAAGGGCTAGGCTAAAACAGTAAGGTCAAGTTGTTTGGACAGAAAGGCTACAGGGCGCGGTCCTGGCTCTTGTGTAAGAATTCTGACCGCACTAACTGTGCCTAGGAAGGAAAGGAGTTGTTGTTTTGTAGAAGGGATTGGGGTTTAGGAGATTAGCCAGACACGAGCCGCAGGGAGAGCATGTGTGTTTTCATGAGAATTATGCTAAGATAGGTGACAGACGAGGAAGAAATTTGGGCTTGACTGAAGTAATGGGGGCTGTCTGGGAAGCCTTGTGGCAGTACAGCCCAGGTAATTTGCTGAGCTTTATGGGTGTCAGGGTCAGTCCAAGTGAAAGCAAAGAGAGGCTGGGATGAAGGGTGCAAAGGAATAGTAAAGAAAGCATGTTTGAGATCCAGAATAGAATACTGGGTTGTGGAGGGAGGTATTGAGGATAGGAGAGTATAAGGGTTTGGCACCACGAGGTGGATAGGCCAGACAATTTGGTTGATAAGGCGCAGATCCTGAACTAACCTGTAAGCCTTGTCTGGTTTTAGGACAGGTAAAATGGGGGAATTGTAAGGGAAGTTTATAGGTTTTAAAAGGCCACGCTGTGATAACAGGCTTTAATCCTTTTAAAGCATGCTGTGGGATGGGATATTGGCATTGAGCAGGGTAAGAGTGATTAGGTTTTAATAGGATAGTAAGGGATGCATGATCAGTCGCTAAGGAGGGAGTAGAGGTGTCCTATACTTGTGGTTTAAGGTGGGGAGATACGAGGGGAGGATGTGAAGGAGGCTTTGAACTGGGGGAAAAGGTGGCAATGAGGTGTGGCTGTAGCCCAGGAATAGTCAGGGAAGCAGATAATTAAAATGTCTCAACCTAATAAGGGAGCTGGGCAGGTCGGGATAACTAAAAAGGAGTGCATAAAAGAATGTTGTCCAAGCCGGCACTAGAGTTGGGGAGTTTTAACAGGTTTAGAAGCCTGGCCGTCAATACCCACAACAGTTATGGAGGCAGAGAAAACAGGCCCTTGAAAAGAATGTAATGTGGAGTGAGTAGCCTCTGTATTGATTAAGAAGGGGATGGACTTACCCTCCACTGTGAGAGTTACCTAAAGTGTCTGTGATGGTCCTGTAGGCTTCCGAGGCAATCGGGCAGCGTCAGTCTTTAGCCACTAAGCCAAGAAGATCTGGGAAGGAGTCAGTCAGAGAGCCTTGGACCAGAGTTCCAGGGGCTCTGGGAGTGGCTGCCAGGCGAGGTGGACAGTCCGATTTCCAGTGGGGTCCCATACAGATGGGACACAACTTAGGAGGAATCCCAGGCTGCAGGCATTCCTTGGTCCAGTGGCCAGATTTCCGGCACTTGAAGAAAGTTCCTTGGGGAAGCGGTCCTGGAGGAATGCCTGGTCACTGTGGTTTAGGCATTTGGAAGTTCTTGTGTGCTGGAGATGTGGCTGGGATTTTGTCTCACAGTGGAGGCATGTAATTGTAACTTTTCTTTATTATTGTACACCTTGAAGGCAAGGCTAATTAAGTCCTGTTGTGGGGTTTGAGGGCCAGAATTTAATTTTTGGAGCTTTATTTAACAATAATTATTACATTGCCCTTAATATTTACAGGTATAATATGTATAACAATAGCACAAATACTGGGGAAAGAAAATAAAGCTATATATATATTATTTAATGTCAGGAGTGGATTGGGTAATAAAATAAAATGCATATTGAGAATAAGACGGCCTTCTGACCTTCCAGGGTCTAGGGCTGTAAAACGTCTAGGGTTGCTGCCAAATGAGCCATGAACTGGGCTGGGTTTTTATATTTGATGAAAAAGAGCCTAAATGCTAACTGATTTGGGAGAGGTCGGATAAAGAAAAAGGAGCATTAATCTTGACTATGCCTTTAGCTTCAGCAACCTTTTTAAGAGGAAATTGCTGGGCAGGTGGGGGAGGGCTAGTGGTAGAATGAAACTGTAAGCTGGACCGGGTGTGAGGAGGGGAGGTGATAAAAGAATTATAGGGTGGGGGAGTGGAGGCTGAGGAAGAACTGGGACCTGGCGAGGAGCAGCCTGGGGAGGAGGGGAGAGGTCAGATGGGTCTGTAGAAAAGGAAGATTCAAAAGACTCAGCGACGCTTGGGGCTGGGACTGAGGGGACAGGTGGGAGGGGAAGAAGGAAGATTTGGGATAAGTCTCATTGGGAGCAGAGACTAGGGAGGGACCAATGTGTAAAAGAATGCCTGGACATCAGGCACCTCAGACCGTTTGCCCATTTTACAACAAGAATTATTTAGGTCTTGTAGGATGGAGAAATTGAAAGTGCCATTTTCTGGCTATTTGGAACCATTGTCAAGTTTGTATTGGGGTCAAGCAGTATTGCAGAAGAAAATTTAGATTTTAGGTCACGTGAGAGTTGAAGAGGTTTTAAGTTCTTGAGAACACAGGCCAAGGGAGAAGGAGGAGGAATGGAGGGTGGAAGGCTGCCCATAGTGAAGGAGGCAGGTTTAAAGAGAAGGGGTAGAGACACGGAGAGAAGGGGTGGGGGGTGCTTGCCCCCTAGGAAAGTGGTGCTTGCTGCTAAGGGTGAAGGACCAAGGCAGGCGTCCCCGCGTGGTCAGACACCTCTGAAACGTGGGTGAATAATCAGGCAGGCGTCCCCGTGTGATTAAACACCAAGGGAAGACTGCCTTCTCGAGTCTGTGACCGGCGCCGGAGTTTTGGGTCCAACGATAAAACGCATCTCCTTTGTCTCTACCAGGAAAGGAAAGGAACTGAAATGAAGAGAAGGGAGAGACTGAAGTGTGGCGCCAAGATTGAAAGGAGAAAAGAGGTTGAGAGATAGTGAGAGAGCTTGGAGAAGAGACTAAAGAGAGGCCGCTTACCCGATTTAAAATTGGTGAGATGTTCCTGGCGCTGGTTAGTCTGAGGACCAGAGGCCATAGGTGGATCTTTCACAGAACAAAGAGCGGGAGGACAGGGGATTGATCTCCCAAGGGAGATCCCCCAATCCGAGTCACGGCACCAAAATTTCACTCGCGTCCCATGTGAAGAGACAACCAAACAGGCTTTGTGTGGGCAACAAGGCTGTTTGTTTCACCTGGGTGCAGGCGGGCCGAGTTCGAAAAGAGAGTCAGCGAAGGGAGATAGGGGTGGGGCCGTTTTATAGGATTTGGGTAGGTAAAAGAAAATTACAGCCAAAGGGGGGTTGTTCTCTGGTGGGCAGGAGTGAGGGTCACAAGGTGCTCGGTGGGGGAGCTTTTTGAGCCAAGATGAGCCAGGAGAAGGAATTTCACAAGGTAATGTCATCAGTTAAGGCAGGAACAGGCCATCTGGATGTATACATGCAGGTCACAGGGGATATGATGGCTTAGCTTAGGCTCAGAGGCCTGACAACATGCAGAACCATCTGTGAACCAGGCCTTAGTCTTTTCTTCCTCTGTCCACTTATCATAAGGAACTCCCCATAAGGCCACTGGTGCAGGCTAGGGGAGAGCAGACAGGGTGGCAGGAGTGGGGACCATGGGCATTTGAGCCACTTCTCATGTAACTCACTTGTGCCTTCAGGACCTGCTCAAGCCCGATCATGTACATACCACTTCCATTTGATAATGGAATGCTGCTGTGCATGCCCCACTCTATGGCTAGACAGGTCAGCAAGCACCCAGTTCATGATAGGTAGTTCAGGTCACATGGTGACTAGATGACCCATAGTCAAATGTTCAGTTTCTACCAAAACCCAGTAACAGGATAAGAGCTATCTCTCAAAAGGAGGGCATCTTTTTCCCGTGCTGGATGCTTCCTGCCCTCGCACACTGGACTCCAAGTTCTTCAGATTTCTGCTCATATAAATTAGAAAACTCAAGCAGTTCTTTTGGAGTGTAGTGCACTTCCATGGGGGTTACACTTTGAACTGCTGGGACTTTAGTTATAGGTCTAGAAGCAAACAGGGATGTTGGGGGTGGTTCCTGAGGAGAATAAACATTATCTTGCCTGGCAACTGCCTCAGGGGAGGCCATCACTGTTGCCTCAGGCAGCACAGAGTTTATCTTCTCAGACAAAGATGCAAAGGCTGGTGGCAGCATGGGTTGGGGAGGGGATGTTGCCACTATTGGGGATGGGGAAGCTGCTTCTTCTGGTAAAAAAGATTCATCAGAGTTTACAAACTCAGTGTCTCCAGCTTCATTTGGTCCTTCCACACGTCCCCATTCCAAGGTTCAGGATCCCATTCTTTTTCAATCAATGCCCTCACTTTAAGAGTAGACACCTGGCAAGGCTGTGCATGCACCTTTCATTGCAGGTCAGCCACTTGCATGATAAGAGCTTGTGTATGTTTTTCTACAATTTCAGCTCTTTATCAGTGTTCTCCACACTATTAGAAGTACAGTCCTTAACATTTTTGTGTTTAATCATATTAAGCAGCCAACTCCAGAAACCCCAAAACCAACAAAAGAAACTCCATCCTTAATATTCTGTTCCTCTAGAACCACTCCTGGTACCAAAATCTGTATTAGTTAGGATTCTCTAGAGGGAAAGAAGTAATAGAAGATAGATATAGATATAGATAGATGGGAGTTTATTAAGTATTAACTCACATGAGGGCAGGAAGCATCTGCACAGGAGAAAGATGTAGGCTGGGAGGCTAGGCCAGTCTAGTCTTTTCACATTTTTTCACCTGCTTTATATTCTAGCCATGCTGGCAACTGATTAGATGGTGCCCACCCAGATTAAGGATGTGTCTGCCTTTCCCAGCCCACTGACTCAAATGTTAATCTCCTTTGGCAACACCCTCACAGACACACCAGGATCAGTACTTTGAATCCTTCAATCCAATCAAATTGACAGTATTAACCATCATAACACACAATCACTTTTGGATGAGAGTTGTTTTAACAGGGCTCTCTTCATCTGTCTCTTTCCCTTATGTCTCTGTTAAGCTCTCTGCCTCTTTGGGTACAACACCAAAAATTAAGGAGAAGTGTGTCACTGTTTCACCACTAAAAATGCAGTAGTATAGTTTTTGAACTATATAACAAAACTAAAGCAGTTGAAACATTGTCAATTTGCCTGATAACATAATGATATAAGAGGGAATGGGTAACCAATGAAATAATTATCAGTTATATTCATCTTGTTATCATGTTCATAAGCTAGCAATTCTGCTTTTGCAAATACAAAGCAACTTTACTAATTGGCCATAAATAGAAAGTAAATTGAAGAGCATTTGAAATATTTCTGCAAGCATATTCTAAGGTCATTATAGCATTAGACTTTTATGAATAACTTTTTAAATAAATGAGCCCTAAAGTTAATTTTCTATTGAGAATAAATACTAGAGTTCAACTAATTATAGGAGGCAATTCATGAAGACTTTTTCTCATGTAATAATTACATATAGGTACTGTTGTCATTAGAGATACATACTTAAACTCCAGAGAAGATAGTAAACCATAAATAGATTTAAAAATTCTTATTCTTACCAGGGTGACTCTTTCTCTTTAACTGTGTCTTCATTGCATTATTTATTGTACCTCTCTCAGTTGCACGATGCAATCGTTCATCAGTCTCTATAAAAGCAAACAGATTTCAAAACACTTTTCTAACATAAATATTAACGTGTGTGTGCATGTGTCTAATACTATCCTAATTAATATTCTTCATTAGAGTAGAAGAATTATAATAAAATGTCCAGATTGTAGCAACATAGGAACTTAAATTGAAAGGACAATTAACAATCATATAAACCTCATTATATGTATACCATATAGCAAGTAATAACAAAATTGAGGCACAGACTTATGCTACCTTATTTCTTAACTATTTTTTCCATATAATGCAATCTCATATGCAAATTTAAATCACACTAGTTTGTGGTAATAACATAACTTTCAAGGATATATTAAGAACATATGCATGTTGTAGGGGTATATCTGGTGAGGTGGAACATAAATTTTTTTTTCATAATTGACCTATCTGTACACAACGGTCATCACAACTCACAAAATGTGATAAAACAGAAGTTCCTTGACTCATCCAGAAATATTTTAATAGTTTATTTTAGGTGGTGTAACTATAATTCAATTAGGCATCAGTGATAAAAAAAGAATAAGAAATAACGCATGTAATGAGAAAAAGTCTCTTCTCTCTGGTTCTCTTAGCAGGTAGACTTTGTAGCTAGAAAGAAGAAAACAGGAATATTTGCAGTAGTACCAGCATTAGGATTGTATTCCTTTTCATTTGACTTTTATGTGATTTATACACTTTGTTGGATTTAGAAACTAGTATCTAGGTATAATGATGGAAAAACTAAAAAATCTACTAAAAGGAATTTCATATTGAAAAAGGGATAATTAGAATTGGTAAACCTGGTTTATTAAACCTAAAGTTTTTGGGTCAAAGTTGGTTCTAGCAGAGCATGTAATGGTAGTTGGACACCTGTAATGATGCTGAACAATAGAGTAGAAGTCTTGCTTTGGAATATTGGCCGAGCCCATGATTAATGTTAAAATTTGCACTATTATCATGTCAGCCCAAATAAACCGCCAATATAATTCAAATAGAGATAATTTACAATATAATTCAAATATGCATAATTTACAGATTATGCATCATTGTAAAAATGCATCATATTGGCCAGGTCAGTGGCTCATGCCTGTAATCCCAGCACTTTGGGAGGTTGAGGTGGGCGGATCTCGAGGTCACGAGTTCGAGACCAGCCTGGCCAACATAGTGAAACCTCGTCTCTACTAAAAATACAAAAATTAGCAGGGCGTGGTGGCAGGCACCTGTAGTCCTAGCTACTCAGGAGGCTGAGGCAGGAGAATCACTTGAACCCAGGAGGCGGAGGTTGTGATAAGCTGAGATCACATCACTGTACTCCAGCCTGGGCAACAGAGTGAGACACTGTCTCAAAAAAACAAAAACAAAAACAAAAAAAAAACCAAAAAAAAAGCCCATCATATTGGACAAAATGAGTTTTCAATAATTCAGTAACAACATTTTGTAAAAGTAAAGCTATATGCAACAAAAAACTGAGGAACATTAACAGGTGCATTTCAGCTCCTTTGTCTTTCTCCTACAGATACAAGTAAGAAAGGCTGATTCATTTGAATTAAGAAATCAGAGGATTTTTAGATAAGCAGGGAGTCAATGAGGAGAGCATTTTAGAGTTAAACACTAGGAAGACAAAGTTATGTGCTGGAGAAATTTATCAACTAGTAAAAGTCACAATTTTCCTCCCTTACATTATTATCCTGTTGCTTTAAATTTTACAAAATCTTATCCTGCTTAGAGTTCCTGAGCTTTTAAAAATGTGTATATTTTTAAACCATACTATTTTTCCATTTAAACTGTCCAATTCAATGCTTATTACAGAAATATGTAATTATTACCTCAGTCAACTTTATAATCCTTTTCACATTTACACAAATTGCATTCTACTGAGATACAGAAACACTACTCTTTTATATATAGCTTTATTCTCTTTCCCCAGTATTTGTGCTATTGTTATACATATTATACCTGTAAATATTAAGGACAATGTAATAATTATTGTTATAATTATTTCTTTGTATAACTTTATACCTTTTAAATAAACTGAGAAAAGAAACAAGACCAAGTACATGTTTATAGTATTTGTTATATGAACACACTTATTTACATTTTTTGGTTCTTTTTATTGTTGCTCTGTATTTATCATCCAGTGTTATTTTCTTACAGTGCTACATCACTTCTCTCTCCTATCACCTTTGTGCTGCTATTGTGAATATATTACAAGTTGATATGTTATATGCCCAATGATACAATTATATAAATATTTTTATACAGTTGTCTTTTAGATAAATTAAGAAAAGAAAGGAGGTGGAATATATATTTATACATACTGTCTTTTGCAATTATAACATTTAACTCATACCTTTTTTAGGGGGATTCAAATTACTGTCAAGAGGTCAATTCCTTTTAGCCTAAACAAATTTCTTTAGAATTTCTTGGAAAACAGTTCTGCTAGAAATGAAATCTCTCAATTTTTATTTATTTAGCAATTTCATTTTTCACCTTTTCTGAAAAATAGTTTTGCTAGCAATAAAATTATTGCTTGGTAGATTTTTTTTTCCTTTCAGCACTTTCAATATACAACACCATGGCCTTCTGGACTTCATAAGTTTCTAATGCTAAGACAGATGTTAATCTTACTGGAGTTACCTTCTATGGGATGAATTGTTTTTCTCTTGATGCATTTTACATTTTCTCTTTGTCTTTCAACATTTTTACAATGATTACTTTGGTCATGGATTGATTTGTGTTTGTTCTACTTAGATTTAATAGAACTTGGATGTATAGATTAATATGACCCAGTAAATATTTTTCAAAGTATTCAGCCATTTTTCTTCAAATATTTTTTCTTATTCTCTCTCTACTTGGAATACTCTCATTCTGGTATTCGCATTATATTAAGTTTGCTTACTCCTTCTGACAGTTCAAATCTTTCCTTGACCCTCTAATGAATTTTCCCTTGCACTTATTTTACCTTTCAATTCCAAATATTAATTTGGTTCTTTAAAAAGTTTAATTTGTATCACAATGTTGACATCTATTTGATAAAAGAGTGTCATTATACCTTCTTTTTCTTCTTTCAGAAGAGTTTTAATTATTTGATGATATTATTATTATTATTTGACTACTTTGTAGTCATTGTCTGCTAAATCTAACATGTAGGACTCTCACAGGCAGTTTTCCTTGCCTTTTTCCTGGTGTTTGTGTTACAGAGTACTGTTTCTGTGCATGTCTTAACTTTTTTGCTAAAATCTGGACATTTTAGATAACGTATTATAGCAAATCTGTATGTTGGTTGACTCTTCCTTTTTGGGGGGCTTGTTGTTCTTGTTTTCTTGTTTCTTGTTGGTGGTGGTGGTGGTGGTGGGGTGTGTGTGTGTATTTGTGTATGTGTGTGACTTGACAGAAGTATTTTCCTAAAGTCTCTATCCTCTACAGTGTAAAGTCTCTTATGTTGCTCTTTAAGGGCATCTCCTTGGGCATCAAACAGTCTCCCTTGGATGACAGTGGTTTTAGCAGGGCACTCTTTGAATGTCTCTTTCCATTATTTATTTGCTAAGGTGTCTTCTTTTGGTATCACACCAATGGTCACAGAGAAGTGTGTCTAACCCTGTAACCCCGGGACTAAATTCAGTTGTGTAATCTCTGAAAAATATAACTAAATAACTTTATTGCAGCTGAGATGTTACAAACTTGACTGATATTTTTACCATATAGAGTGAACTGGTAACCAATAAAATTATTATCTGTTATATTCATCTTCTTATCACATCTATCATCTGGACTTTCTGCTTTTGAAAAGCTAATTTTACATTGCTAGTTGAAACTAGAGTTGAAATATTATAGAGGGGAATTCACGAAGACTTTTGCCTATGTAATAATGTATAGGCACTGTTCTCCTTGAAGATGCACACTTAGTTACACTCCAGAGAACAAAACTAACCAGAAATACTAAATATGTAAAGTTTTTGTTCCTACCAGGGAGACTCTTTGATCGTGTCTTGAATTCACCCTTTAGTATATCTCTTCCAAATGCATCTGTCAATTGTTCTATTTCAGACCCTATAGAAATAAACAGATATCAAAACACTGTAAGGTAATCATTTATATACAAATGTGACCGTGTGTGCATGTGCATATATGTGCGTGTGTTACTAACTTAAAATATTTGTGGCTGGGCGCAGTGGCTCATGCCTGTAATCCCAGCACTTTGGGAGGCCAAAGTGCAGGTGGATCATGAGGTCAAGAGATTGAGACCATCCTGGCCAACAAGGTGAAACCCCATCTGTACTAAAAATACAAAAATTAGCTGGGTGTAGTGGCACATGCCTGTAGTTCCAGCTACTCGGGAGGCTGAGGCAGAAGAATTGCTTGAACCTGGGAGTCGGAGGTTGCAGTGAGCTGAGATTGTGCCACTGCACTCCAGCCTGGTGACACAGCAAGACTCTGTCACCAAAAAAAAAAAAAAAAATACACACACACACACACACACACGCGTATATATATAAAATAAAAATAAAAATTGTATTTATAGAATAATTAAAATGAAATGTCTTCACTGGAAAATAACAAAAACCTTAAAAAGGAATGGATGTTAACAATTATATAAGCCAGACTATATTCAGGCTTAGATATGTTTAATGAATTGAAATATCATATAGCCAGGGAAAGGCACCACTCATGCACAACCCGATGCTGTATACTTTCTTAACCAGTAATTGTTCTATACAATTCTATCTCTTATGCAAATTGAAATTATCCTAGGGACATTATGATGATAATGTATCTTTCCAGTTTACACTAAAAGCATACTCAATCTGTAGGTATGTACTATGTGAGGGGGAACATTTTTTTCCATAGGTCAAGCCGCAAACCATGGCCTCATTAGTCACAGAAACTTATCATGAGGCAGAAATTATTTGACTCATTGAGGAATATTTCTTTCCCCTTTTTACATTATGGAATTGTAAATTCTTTAGATATTAGTTATGAAAAAATTACAAGATATTTGTCAAACTGAGAAAACCTGCCCTCTGAGGTCCCTTAAACGAGAATCAAGGAGGTAATGGTCAGATTTGCAGCACTACCAGAATTGTTATTGGATCCATTTCCATTTAAGTTTTTATGTGGTTTGATATTTTCCAGGAATTAGAAACTGCTAAGTTCAATGAGATAAAAATGTATAAAAATTATTAAAAAGAAATTCATTTTGAAAAGGGGATAATGAGGATTGGTGACATAAGGTCAACATTGGGCTTAAGATTGTGTGGGTAGAATTGGCTCTAGCAGAGTATGTAACTACGATTGGACACCTGTCATAATCCTTCCATTGTATTCTAGAGTGGTTTGTTGTTGTTGTTGTTGTTGTTGCTGTTTTGGAAAAATTGGTGAATACATGAATAATGTAAATGGTTGCATTATGACACCAGCTGCTCAAATATGTCACAACTGCATTCCATACTGAGCACTGCCTCATTACCAAAGTAAAAAGTGATCCATAAGATTGAGCAGAACAAGTTTTCAGTAATTAAGTAACAATATAAGAGATACAGCAACTCAAAACTGGAAACATCAGCAGACGTGTTTTTTTCTTCCTTCTTTCTTCAACTGATATATCAAAGAAAGACCGGTTCATTTGAAATGAGCAAGCAAATGATCCGTACACAATCAGGGAAAAAATGAGACCATCTGAGGAAAGATTGGGTTAAATACTAGAAATTAAAAGGTATGTGCTGGAGACACTTATAATTTAGCAAGATTTACAATTTTTCTCCTTTCCAATATTCTCACTTTGCTTTAAATCTTTTAAAAATCTTTTTCTGCTTAAAGTTCACTGAGTATTTTAAGCGGTCTAAAATCTTAAATTCTATGGATTTTAATACATTCAGTAATGTCTGTCACCATCATCACAGTCCATTTTAAAAAGTACTTTAAATTTATACTAAATTCCAGTGAAATATAGAAAAGCTACTCTTCGATAGCTGTATTCCCTGTTCCCCATTTGTGTGCTATTGTTATACACAGTACATTTGTAAATAATAAAGACATGGTTATAGTTGTTGTTATAATTATTTATTTATATAATTTTATGCTTTTTTAAAAAGTTGAGGGAAGAAAGAAGTATATATTTCCAGTGTTTATTATATTAACCTTCTTATTTATAATTTCTGGTTCTATTAATTTGTTCCTGTGGTTTCAGATTATCATATGTTGTCATTTTCTTTTTTTGTTAATACATAATATTTGTGCAAATTTATGGGGTACATGTGATATTTGGTTATATGGATAGTGCGCATAAAACTCAAGTCAGATTATTTAGAATATCTATCACCTCAACGATTTCTCATCATTCAGTATCATGTTAGCTGTGGGTTTGTCATATATGGACTTTATTAGTTTGAGGTACGTTCCTTTTATGCCTAAGTTGTTGAGAGTTTTATCATGAAGGAATGTTGAATTTTATCAAATGTTTTTTTCTGCATCTACTGAGATGATTATATGGTTTTGTCCTTCTTTTTGTTGATGTACCTTGTTTATTGATTTGCATATGTTAAACCACCCTTACATCTCTGGGATAGATCCAACTTGATCATAATGCATTATCTTTCTGATAGGTTGTTGAATTTGGTTTGCTAGCATTTTGTTGGGGATTTTTATGTTTATATTCAACAGAGATATTGACTTGTACTTTTATTTTTTTATGTCCTTGTCTGGTTTTCGTATCAGAATAAATGCTGGCCTTGTAGATTGAGTTACAGAGAATTCCATTCTCTTCAATTTTTTGGAATAGTTTGAGGGGAATTGGTGTTAATTCTTTAAAGTTTTGGAAAAAATTGGCAGTGAGGCCACCTGGTTGTGTTGGGAACATTTCTAGACCTCTCCCTAGCTATTTTGAAATACAAAATCATTGTTATTAACTATAATCAACCTCCTCTGCTACTTCTTAATTCAATCTTGGTAGGTTATATGTGTTCAGAAATCTGTCAGTTTCCTCTAGATTTTCCAATTTATCAGCATATAGTTGTTCATAATATTTTCTGATTATTTTTTGTAACTCTGTGGTATCAGTTCTATTTCATTTCTGATTTTGTTAATTTGTATCTTCTATCTTTTTTAAGTTAGTCTACTTACTGTTTTTTTTTTAATCTTTATCTTTTTAAAACACCAAGTTTTGATTTGGTCGATCCTTTGCTTAAGTATCTATTTCACTTAGTTCTGCTCTGATCCTTATTTCTTTCCTTCTATTAATTTTTGTTGATTGGTTTGTTTTTGCTTTTCTAGTCTCCTGAGGTGCATTGTTTATTTGAAACATTTCTACTGTTTTGATGGAGGTGTTTATTGCTATCAACTTCCATTTTTAGCATTGCTTTTGTTATATCCCAGAGGTTTTTTTTTTTTCATTTTCATTTGTTTCAAGAATTTTTTATTTCCTTTTTAATTTCTTCATTGATTCAGTGATTATTCATGAGCATTTTGCTTAATTTCCATGTGTTTGCACAGTTCCCAAAGTTCCTCTAGTTACTGATTTCTAGTTTTAATCTATCATGGTCTGACAAGAGACATGATATGATTTTGACTTGTAAAAATGTGTTAAGACTTCTTTTGTGGCTTAACATATGGTCTAGCCTGGAGAATGTTCCATGTGCTCACAAGAAGAATGTGTGTTCTGCAGCTATTGAAAAAAATACTTTGTAATTATCTGTTAGGGCCATTTGGTTTAAAATGATGTTTAAACTCAATGTTTCTTCATTGATTTTCTGTCTAGACGATCTGTCTAATGCTGAGAATGAGGTGTTGAAGCCTCTAGCTATTATTTTATTGGAATCTCTCTGTTCCTTTAGATTTAATATGAGCTTTATATATTTGCATACTTCAATGTTGGGTGAGTATAAGTTTAAAATTGGTATATCCTCTTTCTGAATTGATCCTTTTATCATTATATAATAATTATCCTTGTCTCTTTTTATTTTTTTTGACTTAAAGTCTGTTTTATCTGAAATAACTACAGCTACTCCTGCTCACTTCTGGTTTCTGTTTGCATGGAATAGTTTTTCCATTCTTTTACAACCAGTCTATATGTTTCTTTACAGGTGAAGTGAGTTTCTTATAGGCAGTATATAGTTTGGTCATGTTTTTAAAATCCATTCAGCCATTGTCTGTTTACATTCAATAATAATATTGATATGTGAGGACTTATTCCTATTGTTTTCTTATTTTCTGGTTGTTTTCTTTATCCTTTGTTCCTTTCTTTCTCTTGTGTTGTTTATCATTGTGGTTCGGTGATTTTCTGTCATAGTAACATTTGAGTTCTTCTTCCTCATTTGTGTGTTTGCACATCCAGTTTTATGACAGTAGCTATCCTTTTGCTTAAGTGTAGTGCTCCTTTAAGCATTTCTTGTAGGGCCAGCCTAATGGTGATGAATTCCTTCAGTTTTTGTTTGTCTGGAAAATACTTTATTTTTCCTTCATTTATGAACAATAACTTTGCTGAATATATTATTCTTGGCTGACTGTTTTCTTTCAGCCCTTTGAATATATCATCTTATTTTCTCCTAGCCTGTAAGATTTCTGCTAAGAAATCCACTGTTAGTCTGATAACAGTTTTCTTGTATGTGGCTTGTATCTCTGTCTTTTACTTTTGACAGTTTGACTATAATATGCCTTGTACAAGACCTTTTTGGGTTGTGTATATTTGGGAATCTCTTGTTGACATGGGTAGTTTTCAGCCATCATTTTATTAAATAGTTTTTATATGCCTTTTCTCTTGACCATGTGGAACAACCACGATTCAAAACTTTGGTCACTTATGATGTTCCATGTGTCACATAGGCTTTATTCATTCTTCTTTATTCTTTATTATTTGTTCTTTTTCTCTCTCTCTCTCTCCCTCCCTCCCTCTCTCTTTTGTCTGACTGTGTTATTTCAAATGACCTCTTTTGAAGTTCTGAAACTTTTTCTCCTGCTTGGTCTAATAATTGTTGAAGATCTTGAATGTATTTTTTTTCATTATCATACTTTAAGTTCTAGGGTACATGTACACAATGTGCAGGTTTGTTACATAGGTATACATGTGCCATGTTGGTTTGTTGCACCCATTAACTCGCCATTTACATTAGGTATTTCTCCTAATGCTATCCCTCCCCCTGTCCCCTCACCCCACAACAGGCCCCCATGTGTGATGTTCCCCGCCCTGTGTCCAAGTGTTCTCATTGTTCAATTCCAACCTATAAGTGAGAACATGCAGTGTTTGGTTTTCTGTCCTTGTGATAGTTTGCTGAGAATGATGGTTTCCAGCTTCATCCATGTCCCTGCAAAGGACATGAACTCATCCTTTTTTTATGGCTGCATAGTATTCCACGGTATATATGTGCCACATTTTCTTAATTTAGTCTATCATTGATGGACATTTGGGTTAGTTCCAAGTTTTTGCTATTGTGAATAGTGCCATAATAAACATACATGTGCATGTGTCTTTATAGTAGCATGATTTATAATCCTTTGGGTATATACCCAGTAATGGGATCACTGGGTCAAATCGTATTTCTGGTTCTAGATCCTTGAGGAATCGCCAGACTGTCTTCCACAATGGTTGAACTAGTTTACAGTTCCACCAACAGTGTAAAAGTGTTCCTATTTTTCCACATCCTCTCTAGGATCTGTTGTTTCCTGACTTTTTAGTGATCGCCATTCTAACTGGTGTGAGATGGTATCTCATTGTGGTTTTGCTTTGCATTTCTCTGATGGCCAGTGATGATGAGCATTTTTCATGTGTCTGTTGGCTGCATAAATATCTTCTTTTAAAAAATGTCTGTTCATATCCTTTTCCTGCTTTTTGATGGGGTTGTTTGATTTTTTCTTGTAAATTTGTTTAAGTTCTTTGTAGATTCTGGATATTACCCTTTGGTCAGATAGGTAGATTGCAAAAATTTTCTCCCATTGAATGTATTTTTTATTTTATTAATTGAATTGACTTACGGGATTTCTGTTTGGTTCTTTTCTTAATGATGTCTATCTCTTTAACATATTTCTCATTCATCTCAAAATTGTTTTTCTGATTTCTTTCTATTGGTTATCTGTGTTGTCTTCTACCTCATTGAGTTTCTTTAATATCATTATTTTCAATTCTGTTTCAGGCATTTCAATAATTTCTTTTTCACTGAAATCTGTTGCTGAAGAATTATTGTGTTCTTTTTGAGGTGTCACATTTCCTTGCTTTTTCATGTTTCTTATGTCCTTATGTCTGTCATCTCGTGTAACAGTCACTTCTCTCAATTTTGTGGATTGGCTTTCATAGAGCAAAACATTTTCCTGAAGATGCTATCTATGATGTTGGTTGGATAGGGCACTTTTTAAATTAAAAAAAAATTTTTTTTTGGTGGAGACAGTGTTTCACTGGGCTTTAACCAAGGCTGGCCTCAAATGTCTGATCTCAAGTGATCCTGCCACCTTCACCACCCAAAGTGCTGGGGTATAGGCATGAGTCACCATGCCTACCCTGGGTTGGGCATTTTAGCTTTGATTCCGGGTGTATGCAGTGGTATATAGCCTCTGTATAATTTTTTTCAGCTATAAACAGTGTCAGTGATGTCCGTCATTTCCTCAACGGCTTAGGCTGTAGTTGCTGGTGGATGCTGCTATGAGGCGTCGCTGAGGACAGAGACCTTGAGTCAGTCCTTGGCCTCATTAGTGACAGCAATGGCTGAGCATGCTTATCTGTGGGCCCCTAGGGGATATATGTGAGCATCAGGATTAGTGAGTCCAGGCAGGCTAATCCTTGGGCCTCTAGGTGGCTTGCTTGAGTGCTGGCCATGGTGCCAGCAGGTAGGTGTGTCCTTGAGCCCCTAGACAGTGTACATGATGTGGGCAATAAAAGTCGCAGTGGTGAAACAACCCACAGGCTCCCAAGTGGCATGCACTGGTGTTGGTAGTGGCTGCAACTGGCTAGCTGAGTTCATCCTCCAGGACCCAGGAAGACTGCACAGATGCCTGTGGTGGTGGATGGGGCAGGATGAGCCCCTGGCCTTTGGGTGTCATGCTTTGGTGCTGGTGGCAGGTTTCTTGGCCTATTGTGAGGTCCCCTGGTGATGTCCACGCATGCCCAAGGCAACTGATGGGGCAAGGTAATCCCCAGGTCCCTGGTTGGCATTTTTGCGCACTGGTTCCAGGCTGAGAGGGCTGGTTCTCAGATCCCCCAGTGGTATGCATGGGCACATGCTGTGGCAAGCAGGGTGGGGAAATCCTCAGGACCCCAAATGGTGTGCCTGGGTGGCATTAGCAGCAATGGCAGTTGGCAGGGAGAGCCTGTCCTCAGGGTGCATGCAACCGTGTGGCAGTCTTACCACTGGGTAGGATTGAGTTGCTCTCAGTGGCTGTGGCCCCAGGAGAGTGGCTCTCAAGCTCTGGTGAGCACACGCTTCAGCCTCTGGTGGTGGTGACAGATGATGAGAGCTTGTTCTCAGGGCATGTGCAAGCGCACAGTAGCCCTCCTGCTTATGGCGGCAGGGTTGCAGCAATGGCAATGGACTCAGGCATTCTGGGTTTTGGGTACTGCATGCTTCAACTCTGTTTGTCCCAGAGGCAGCCTCTCCAGTGTACTGTACCACCCATTCTCCAGCATTTTGAACACTTGAGCACTAGGGATCCTACCACACTGTTGGACCCAACTAGGACTGCACTTCTGCAGCCCACTGCATAGATGCAGGGGGATGTCAGTGGGGCTCTAGGAGTGGAAAGGTAGGGATGTTGGGCCATACCAGCCTGGCCAACATGGAAAAAGCCCATCACTACTAAAAATACAAAAATTAGCCGGGCGTGGTGGTGCACGCCTGTAGTCCCAGCTACCTAGGAGGCTAAGGCAGAAGAATCACTTGAACCCAGGAGGCAGAGGAAAAAAGGCACTACGCGGCATCCGCTTGGTTCTCACCATGTGTGTGTGACTCAGCATGAGCTCTCTCTTTAGAGCAATGCCACTGGTCAGGGCCTGTGAGGGTGGCTCTCCCATGGCTAGGATTGCAGCAATCTATGGTGGGAATGTGGACTTCTGGGGACTTCTCACTTACCCTTTTCCCACACTGGGGAGCCTCTCTGGACTTTATCAATCCTAGTTAGGTCAGCTGCCTCCTTTCCCTTTCCTTCTCTGCCTCAGATGTTTCCTGTTAATTCTCTGCTGAATTCTAGTGTTCCTGATTAGATGATCTATTTGAAATATGATTATCAATTCTCAAATTTGTTTTTTTGTATGTATTGAAAGAGTACCAGATATCTTTAAGACAGCCATCTTGGAGCCCCCTTTCTTGTCATTTTTTTTTTTTAACTCCAATACATCACTTCTGTCAACCATCGCCTGTGTGTTAACATTCTGGAATATACTACACGTCCATATTTTAAAGTCCCAGCAATAAAATTCTATAAATATTTTTTATACAATTGCTTTTTATATCAATTAAGAGTTAAAATTAAGAGTAGAAAGAAGTGAAGTAAGCATTTATGTGGTCTTTCAGAGTTATAGAATTCCTTTAACCCATGTTCATTTTATGGGTTCAAGTTAGTGTCAGAGGTCAATGGTTTTCAACCCGAAGAACTCTGTATTTCTTGGAAAGCAGTTCTGATAGGAATAAATTTTCTTATTTAAAAAAGCCTATTTAGAAATATCTTCACGTCACCTTCATGTTTAATAAATAGTTTTGCTGGATATAAGATTTTTGGTTAACAGTTCTTCATTTAGCTCTGTGAATGTGCTGTCCCAATGCCTTCTGGCCCTAATAGTTCCTAATGATAAGTAGTCAGTTTTTAATTTTAGTGGGGTTCTCTTTACATCATGTATTAGTTTTCTCTTGCTGCTTTTAAGCTTTTCTCTTTATCTTTCAACATTATTACTATGAATGTGATTATAGATTCCCTTGTGTTTATTCCACTTAGAATTAATTGAGCTTGGATGTGTAGACTCATTTGTAATTAAATATTTTTCAGAAAGTTTTCATCCATATTTTTGCTGCTCCTTTTTCTCTCTGTTTTCTTTCTAGTGTTCCTAATACTTTAAGTTTTTTAATTCTTTCTTTGGACAGTTGAAATGTACTTGAATCCCTCTAGTAAATTTTGCTTCCAGTTTTTGTACTTTTTAACACTGTAATTTCCATGTGGCTCTTTGTAAAATATTTTATATCTCTTTGTAGATATTTTCTATTTGATGAAACATTGTCATAATACCTTCCTTTTCTTGTTAGAGAATGGTTTCCTTTAGTTCTTTCAATATATTTATACTGACTGCTTTGTAGTCATTGTCTGCTAAGTCTAACAGCTAGGATTCTCATAAGCTGTTTTTTTGTTTTTGTTTTTTATGTTTTTTGTTTCTGTTTTTGTTTTTGTTTTTTGCCTGCTTTTCTTCTGTGTATGGGTCATACTTTCTTCCTTATTAGAATAACTCACATTTTTATGCTGAAAACTGGGCATTTTAGACACATAATGTAGCAACTCTTAACTTTGATTCTTCTCCTCTTCTTCCTGGGGTATGTTATTATTGTTTGCTTATTTATTTGTTCAGTGATTTGGCTTGATTATTTTACTGAAGCCTATTTCCCCTGTGATATGGTTTGCATGTTTTTCTTGTGCAAATCTCATGTTGAAATATAATCCCCATTGTTGGAGGTGGGACCCTGTGGGAGGTGTTTGAGGGCAGATCCTTCTTCTCCATGGAATGGTGCTGTTCTCACAATAGTATATGAGTTCTTGTGAGATCCAGTTGTTCAAAAGTATGCAGCACCTTCCCCCTTTTTTCTCCTGCTCCTGCTCTTGTCATGCAATGTGCCTGTTCTGCTTTACTTTCTGCCATGAGTAAAAGTGCCCTGAGGCCTCCCCCGAAGCCAAGTAGATGCTGGCACTATGCTTGTACAGCCTCTTTTCTTTATAAAGAACCCAGTCTCAGGTATTCCTTTACAACAACCCAAGAATGGCTCAATACATCCTGAACTGTGAAGCCTCTAATGTTCCTCCAATAAAACAGCCTTGGGCATGCAACAATCACCTCTGGAAGACAGTGGTTTTAGAGGGTCCCCTTTGAGTATGTCTTTTGCTTATTTCTCTATTAACCTGTCTGCCTTCCTTTGTATCACACCAGAGATCAAAGGGTATTTTGCCTGACACTGCTACTCTTGTACCAAAGGCAGTAGTATAATATCTGAACTATATTACACAACTAAAGGATTCTGCCATAGTTGAAAGATTACTATGCCTAACATTTTAAAGTACAGATGGAATTATTAAGATTAAAATAACTGTCTTTTTCCCTTACTTATTGCACTCATCAGATAGCCTTACTGCTTTTGCAACTTTAAAGTAACTTTCTATCTAAACTGTAAATAGAAAGGGACTAAAATAACTTTGAACATTACTTGTCCCAAGTATATTCTAAGCTCACTATACTATATTATTTTGTGGATTACTTTCTAAATGGATGAGTCCTAAAAGTAATAATATCTAGCTAGCTTTACATTTCTAGTAAATATGTTCTAGAGTACAACCAAATATGGGAAGGTATTCATGAGAACCTGTGCCCATGTCATAATAACAAGTGGGTACTATTGCTATTAAAGATACACACTTAAACTTTGAAGGAGAAAAATAAATGAGGAATATTAGACTTAAAATATTTTCTTACCAGGGAAACTCTTTGACTGTGTCTTGAATTCATCATTTAATAAGCGTCTTCCCAAAGCACCTCTCAAGCTTTCTATATCAGTCTCTATAGAAATAAATAGATTTAAAAATACTTGGCAAGGTAATCCTTACATAGGAATGTGAGGGATGTGAGAGAGAGAGAGAGAGAGAGAGAGAGTGTGTGTGTGTGTGTGTGTGTGTGTGTATTAATCAGCCTTTGCTATTAATGAATAAAAGTTATAGCGAAATGTCTGAATTGCCAAATCACTAAACATTAGGAGTGGAAGGTCTGTTAGCAATCATATAAGCCTTAGTGTATTGAGGCATAGAGATGTATAGTGATTTGACCAAGACCACATATCGAGGTGATAACAAAGTTGTTGCACAAACTGATGCCTCACAATACTTTAACAGTGCTTTCCCCACACAATGTTATCTCTAATGCAAAATTAAAATATCCTACAGAATTTATGATAATAACATGACTTTAAAGTTTACATTGAATCACATTCATACCATAGGGATATACCTGGTAAGATGAAACATAACTTTTTTTTTCACCTAGCAACTTGAAAACAATGATCTTCATAATCACAGGAAATTATTAGAGTGCAGAAATACTTTGACTCATCCAGAAATATTTTAATGTGATTTTTAGGTTAACTTTAAACTAAGTAAGCATCAGGGATGGAAAATAATAAGATATCTTGTAGATTGAGGAAAACATGCCCCCGTAGGTCCCCTTACCATGTGGACCTCGTAGCTTAGGATATGATTAAATTTGCAGAAATACAAGAAGTAAAATTGGGTACTTTTCCATTTGAGTTTTTACATAATTTGACTTTTTTGTTGGATTTGGTAGTCTAACCATGTTTAATAACAGGGAAAATACCTGAAAGTTATTAAGGAGGAATTTATGTTAGAAAGGGTGATTATGATTGATGAACTAAAGTCAACTACTGGGACTAAAGTTTTGTCAGTGAAACCTAGTTCCAGCAGCACATGTGCCTGCTATAAACCTGTAAACACTGGAAACTAAAACCAGTTGTTATCTAGACATAATAGATGGATGTCTTTTTATTTTTTGAGAAATAGTTAAATTCATGAATAAATGTTAAAATACCTGAAAGTTATTAATGGGAAATTTATATCAGAAAGTAGTGATTAGGAATGTATATCATACTATATAATTTACACATTTAGAGTGTTCAATTAAATGGTAGTTTCAATGGTAGGAGGGGACAAACATCCAAACCATATCAAAAACATCCTGGAAGAGGGACACACAAATGAAAAGAAGAATATAAAAAGCCACCACTTACAAAGCTAAGAAATAACAGAAAAAATACACAAAACAATTAGAAGACACCAAATTAACAAGAACAAATTCTTATCTATCAATAACAATCTTGAATGTAAGTGGTTTAAATTCCTGAATTAAAAGACATAGACAGACTGAATTGATAACAAAAAACCAAGAAGCAACTAGGTGATGCCTACAAGAAATTCGTTTTACCTGTAAAGATAACATAGACTGACAGCGAATGAATCGAAAAAGATTATGCACACAAATGGAAACTAAAAGTTCAGAAATAGCTATACTTACAACAGACAAATAGACTTTAAATTTTAGAAGGGAGACAAAAAGATTAGTATATAATGATATAGACATCAATCCAGAGAGAGGATATAACAATTATAAATATATAAAAACTAACCCTAGATAACCCAGTTCTAAACAGAAATTATTATTAGAGCTAAAGAGAGAAAGAGTCCCCAATACAATAATAGTTAGAAACTTCAACATCCCACTATCAGCACTGGATATCATCTAGACAGAAAATCAACAAAGAAACATTAAACTTAAACTGCACTATATATCAAATGGACCTAACAGACATTTACAGCACATTTCCTCCAACAACTAATGAATACATATTCTCATCATTGCTCTGCCTTTTGGCTAAGATCAAGTACAGAATACACATTCTTCTCGTTGGCACATGAAAGATCACATATCAGGCCACAAACAAGTCTAAACAAATATTAAAAAGTCAAAATCATATCAGTTATCTTCTCAAATTATGGTGAAATAAAACAAGGCATCAATGTGATTGGACTGAAGGATGCAAGTATTATACCTGGGTGTATCTGTGAGGGTGTTGCCAAAGGAAATTAACAATTGAGTCAGTGGACCAGGAGAGGCAGATCCACCCTCAATCTGGGTGGCCACCACCGAATCAGCTGCCAGTATGGCCAGAATAAAAGCAGGCAGAAGAATATGAAAGACTAAACTGGCTTAGTCTCCCAGCCTACATCCTTCTCCTGTGCTGGATGCTTCCTGCCTGCGAACATCAGACTCAAAGTTCTTCAGCTTTTGGACTCTTGGACCTACAACAGTGGTTTTCCAGGGGCTCTCAGGCCTTCTACTGCGCTGTCAGCTTCCCTACTTTTGAGGTTTTGGAAATAGGACTGGCTTCCTTGCTCCTCAGCTTGCAGATGGCCTACTGAGGAACCTCACCTTTTGATCATGAGAGTCAATACTCCTTAATAAACTCCCTTTTGTCTATATATCTATCCTATTAGTTTGGCCCTCTAGAGAATGCTAATACAGATTTTGGTACTGGGAGTGGTTCTAGAGGAACAGAATTTTAAGGATGGAGTTTTTAATTGTCTTTGTGGTTTCTG
This sequence comes from Mandrillus leucophaeus, assembly GCF_000951045.1. NCBI lineage: Eukaryota > Metazoa > Chordata > Mammalia > Primates > Cercopithecidae > Mandrillus > Mandrillus leucophaeus. The sequence goes on from NW_012104576.1 coordinate 2,426,389, forward strand.
GGGTTGCCTGCTTAATATGATTAGACCCCAAAATGCTAAGGACTCTACTTCTAATAGTATGGAGAACACTGATAGTTCTTGGTGTGAACTGTTTAGAGAATTATGCAAAATAAATGCATTTGATACTCGTGATTCACTGCTCAAAAGACACAAAGAGTTTAGTAACTCTGCACATAATACCTTTGACCATATGTGAGGAACTAAAGAATGTAATGAAGTTGGTTGGTTGCTCCTAAGTTCATTAGACAATGTGATAAAAGAAAATGAACTCGGGGATTCTATCTCCTGGCTCTAGAAGCACATACTGACCTCAAATCTTCTAAGATTGCCCTGAGAGTCTTATCTCCTGTAGACAAAAAAAAAAAAAAAGAAATTGTGGAAAATCAGACACAAGCTCTTATCTTGTGTGTGGTTGACCTGCAACAAAAGGTGCATGCACAGCCTCACCAGGTATCTACTATTAAAGTGAAGACATTGATTAGAAAAGAATGGGACCATGCAACTTAAAATGGGGACATGTGGGAGGACCCTGATGAAGCTGGAGGCACTGAGCTCCTAAATTCTGATGAGACTTTTTGGGTGGAGGAAACAGCCTCCCCACTCCAAGTGGTGGCAATATCCCCTCCCCAATCTACAACCCACGCTGCCATCAGCCTTTCCACATTTGCTGAGGAAATTAACCCTGCACTGCCTGAGGTAACAGTGATGGCCTCCCTTGGGGAATATGCCAGGCAAGACAATGCTGATTTTCCTCAGGACCCACCCCCAACACCCTTGATCACTTCTACACCTATAATTAGGCTAAGTCCTGGCAGACCCCTAGAGGTGAGGTTCAAAGTGTAACCACATGGAAGTGCACTACACTCCAAAAGAACTGCTTGAGTTTCTAATTTATTTAAGCAGAAATCTGGAGTGCAGGCATGATAATGAATAGTAAGGGTGTAGGATAATAGTGGAAGGAACATAAAGTTGGAACAGGCTTAATTTATTGATTTAGGCCCACTAAGCAGGAATTCTCCATTTAATGTTGCAGCTTGGGGAGTTAAAAAAAGGTTCTAATAGTTTATTTTCTTGGTTAGCTGAAATATGGATTAAAAGATGGCCCACTGTGAGCAAGCTGGAAATGCCTGATTTCTCTTGGTTTAATGTAGAGGAAAAGGCTAAGGCTAAGGGAGATCAGGATGCTAGAGTGGATTAGTCACTTTAGGCCTATTTATTCCAGCTGGGAGGGTGCAGAAGACATACCCTTGACCAATACTTTGTGAAATAGATTTGTGAGGGCAGCACCTGCATCCTTGAAGAGCTCTGTGATTGCTCTTCTCTGTATGCCAGATCTTACAGTGGGAACCACAGTCACTCAACTATAAAATTTAAATGCAATGGGAATAATTGGATCCCAAGGTGGCAGGGGCCAAGCAGTAGCACTCAACCATCAAAGCCAAGGTGGGCATAGTTACTGCAATGGACAGCAGAGGCAAAGCAGCAATCAGAATAGTCTGACTCATGTAGAGCTCTGGCATTGGCTAATTAATCATGGTGTTTCTAGAAGTTAAATTGATAGGAAGCCCACTGCATTCTTACTTAATTTATATAAGCAGAAAAATTCCAGGTTGGGTGGACAAAAGACTAATTTGAATTATAAAAACAGAATCATGGAGCCTCAACCAATTTCCAGACTTGAGCCAGTTTACAGACCCAGAACCCCTTGAATGAAGGAAAGACTGGGTCCCTTTGAGGAAGGACCCCACTACACTACCAACAGTTTATGCTGTTAATCTTTCTTCAATATTTCCCCAAGAAGACCTCCAGCCTTTTACTAGGGTAACTGTGCATAGGGGAAAGGGAAATAATCAGAACTTTCAGGGACTACTGGTCACTAGCTCTGAGCTGACATTGATTCTGGAGGACTCAAAATGTTATTTTGATCCTCCAGTTAAGGTAGGGGCTTATGGAGGTCAGGTAATTAATGGAGTTTTAGCTCAGATCTAACTTAGAGTGTGGGTCCTTGGACTCATCCCATGCTCATTTCCCCAGTGCCAGAAAGCATAATTGACACAGACATACTTAGCAGCTGGCAGAACCCCCACATTGGCTCCCTGACTGGTAAAGTGAGGGCTGTTATGGTGGGAAAGGCCAAATGGAAGCCATTAGAACTGCCTCTACCTAGAAAAGTCATAAATCAAAAATAATATCGCATCCCTAGAAAAATTGCAGAGATCAGTGCCACCATCAAGGACTTGAAAGATGTAGGGGTGGTGACTCCCATCACATCCCTGTTCAACTCTCCCATTTGGCTGTGTAGAAGACAGGTGGATCTTGGAGAATGACGGTGGATTATCGTAAGCTTAACAAAGTGGTTACTCCAACTGCAGCTGCTGTATCAGATGTGGATTCATTGCTTGAGCAAATTAACACATCTCCTGATATGGTATGTGGCCACTGACTTGGCAAATGCCTTTTGTTCCATTCCTGTCCATAAGGCCCACCAGAAGCAATTTGCCTTCAGTGGGCAAGGCCAGCAATATACCTCTACTGTACTACCTCAGGGATATATCAACTCTCCAGCTTTGTGTCATAATCTCGTTTGGAGAGATCTTGTTCGCTTTCCCTTCCACAAGATGTCACACTGGTCCATTACATAGATGCCATAATGCTGATTCATCCAGTGAGTGAGAAGCAGCAAACACACTGGACTTATTGGTGTGATATTTGCATGCCAGAGGATGGGAAATAAATCCAATTAGAATTCAGGGACCTTTTACTTCAGTAAAATTTCTAGGGGTCCAGTGGTGTGGGGCCTGTCAAGATATTCCTTCTAAGGTGAAGGATAAGTTGCTGCATTTGGCCCTTCCTACAACCAAGAAAGAGGCATGACCCCTAATGGGCCTATTTGGATTTTGGAGGCAACCATTCCTCATTTTGGCATGTTACTTTGGCCCATTTATCCAGGGACCCAAAAGGCTGCCAGTTTTGAGTGGGGTGCAGAACAGGAGAAGGCTCTGCAACAGGTCCAGGGTGCATTGCAAGCTGCTCTGCCATTTGGGTCATATGACACAGCATACCCAATGGTGCTGTCAGTGGCAGATAGGGATGCTCTTTGGAGACACTGGCAGGCCCCCATAGGTGAATCACAGTGGAGCCCTCTAGGATTTTGGAGCAAGGCCCTGCCATCTTCTGCAGATAACCATTCTCCTTTTGAGAGACAGCTCTTGGGTGTTACTGGGCTTTGGTAGAAACTAAACATGTGACTATGGGTCATCAAGTCACAATGCAACCTGAACTGCTTATCATGAACTGGGTGCTTTCTGACCCATCTAGCCATAAAGTAGGTCATGCATAGCAGCATTCCCTCATCAAATGGAAGTGGTATATACATGATCGGGCTCGAGCAGCTCCTAAAAGCACAAGTAAGTTACATGAGGAAGTGGCTCAAATGCCCATGGGCCCCACTCCTGTCACCCTGCCTTCTCTCCCAGCCTGCATCAATGGCCTCATGGGGAATTCCCTATGATCAGTGGACAGAGGAAGATAAGATTAGGACCTGGTTCACAGATGGTTCTGCATGATACGCAGGCACCACCTGAAAGTGGACAACTGCAGCACTACAGCTCCTTTCTAGGACATCCCTGAAGGACAGCGGTGAAGAAAAATTTTCCCAGTGGGCAGAACTTCGAGCAGTGCACCTGGTTGTGCACTTTGCATGGAAAGAGAAATGGCCAGATGTGCAATTATATGCTGATTCATGGGCTGTAGTTTGTCTGGCCAGGGTCTTGGAAGAAGCATGAGTGAAAAATTGGTGACAAAGAAATTTGGGGAAGGGGTATGTGGATGGACCTCTCTGAATGGTCAAAAACTGTGAAGATATTTGTATCCCATGTGAGTGCTCACCAACAGGTGACCTCAGCAGAGGAGGATTTTAATAATCAAGTGGATAGGATAACTCGTTCTGTGGACACCACTCAGCCTCTTTCCCTAGCCATGCCTGTCATTGCCCAATGCGCCCATGAACAAAATGGTCATGGTGGCAGGGATGGAGGTTACACATGGGCGCAGCAACGTGGACTTCCATTCACCAAGGCTGATCTGGCTATGGCCACTGCCAAGTGCCCAATTTGCCAGCAGCAGAGACCAACACTGAGCCCTCTATATGGCACCACTTTTCGGGGTGATCAGCCAGCTACTTGGTGGCAGGTTGATTATATTGGACCTCCGTCATCATGGGAAGGGCAGAGGTTTGTCCTCACCAGAACAGACACATACTCCAGTTATGGGTTTGCCTATGCTGCATGCAATGATTCTGACAAAACTATTATCCATGGACTCGTGGAATGCCTTATCCAGCATCATAGTATTCCACATAGCATTGCCTCTGACCAAGGTATTCACTTTATAGCTAAAGAAGTGCAGCAGTGGGCTCATGCTCATAGAATTCACTGGTCTTACCATGTTCCCTATCATCCTGAAGCAGCTGGATTGATAGAATGGTGGAATGGCCTTTGGAAGTCACAATTACAATGCCAGTTAGGTGACAATACTTTGCAGGACTGGGGCAAGGTTCTCCAGAAGACTGTGTGTGCTCTGAATCAGTGCCCAATTTGTGGTACTCTTTCTCCCATAGTCAGGATTCATGGGTCCAGTAATCAAGGGATGGAAGTGGAAGTGGCACCACTCACCATCAACTCTAGTGACCCACCAGTAAATTTTTTTCCCTTTTATTATTTATTTATTTTTTAAATTATGTTTTTATTTTCATAGATTATTGGGGAACAGGTGGCAGTGGTTATATAAGTTCTTTAGTGTTGATTTGTGAGATTTTGGTGTACCCATCATATAAGCAGTATACACTGCACCCAATTTATAGCCTTTTATCCCTTACTCCCTCCCCATCCTTTACCCTTGAGTCCCCAAAGTCCAGTGTGTCATTCTTATGCCTTTGCATCCTCATAGCTTAGCTCCCACTTATGAGTGAGAACATACAATATTTGGTTTTCCATTCCTGAGTTACTTCACTTAGAATAATAGTCTCCAATGTCATCCATGTAACTGCGAATGCCATTAATTCATTCCTTTTTGTGGCTCAGTAGTATTCCATCATATACACATATTATATATGTATGTTGTATACATATATATGTATATATATACACATATATACACACACATATATACACACACACACATATATATACACATATCACAGTTTATCCACTCGTTGATTGATGGACATTTAGGTTGGTTCCACATTTTTGCAATTATGAATTATGCTACTTATAAACATGCATGTGCAAGTATCTTTTCGTATAATGACTTCTTAGAACAATTCTGAGGTCACCTTGCTTCTTCCCCATCTTAAGTGGATTGTCTTTTAAATTTTGTTTGGAATTTTTGGAGGAGAGGGTAAAGTCTGATGTCCCTAGAATTCTGTATATTTAAAATAATTTTAAAAGGCCAGTAAATTTCACCAGGTTATTTTTATATGTTATCAATTCCCAATTTGTCCTGGTATGTCTTTTCAACTTACAGATTTGGGTCATCCATTATTTTAAAAATTAATTATTCAATTATGCCTTATAATATATTATACATTTTATTTATTCTTCTTCGGGAATTCCAAATATTGAATTCTGGGAAATAGATATCTCAGAAAGTGTGAAAAACAAGTGCAAAGGCCCTCTGATGGGGTGAAATATAAAACATTTGAGAAACTGAAAGAAGCATTTTGGGCATGGCAAATAAATATCATCGCTTCAGTGAAGTTTCTAAGATTTCCTGTTCTCTTTAGGAAACTACATTGCTAAATCCATTTATCTGTATTTTTCTAAGGTAGAATTTACCAAAAAAGGATACCCATACTATATTTGGGAGATAGAAGATATGCCATTATCCTTTGCACATAGTTGCAGCCAGAAATGCAGGCAGATACGAGATTTGTAGCAGAATTCTCTGAGCAAATGAGAACCCACAGACTTAAGACAGTTGGTGGGAGATTACTAAAAAATAATTGAGTATTGAAAGCTTCTGGTTTTAAAATGTTGGCATAGAAGCAATCTGGCTTCACTCACTTCCCCCCACAGAAAGCCATAAAGAAATATACAGCATCAATATTATGACCAGCAATATCCAGGAACCCATTATGAGAATGAGACAATTCTTAGGACCACAGAGAAGCAACAGAAACTAAAAGCTGACAGTGACTTGTCCCTGCCTCAATCCCTGGGAAAAATAAGAGAGCCTGAAGTGAGAAATATCCATGAGAACAGAGGAGACAGAGGGAGAAGTGAGCCTATTATCCTTAGCCCTGGAAACTGCTCTGTTACTTGGCCAAAGGGGATGTCAAATCAATGGCTACTAAGAGTGGCTCTCAAAAGCCCAAAACAAAGACAGGATCCAAAAGCAGCAAGAGAAAATTTAATAACATATAAGAAGCACTATCGTGTAGGAGGTATATTCCACAGGTCCTCTGGGCACAAACTTCCAGCTACTCTTCCCACACCTTTGGGAACCCCCACTTTAAGAAGGGCAATGCTTTACTAGGGCCAAGAGAAACCTGGGTTTAAGGCTCCACCTAGTGCCAAAACTAAGGCAGTGAAAAAAATTTAGTACGGAAATTGCAAAGAATCTCTAAGCAAATGTATCTAATCAAACCCAAAATGAACCAGACAAAGAAGACAAATAAATAATTAATCCTTAAATGCAAAGAGAGAGGAATACATCCCCAGTAAATAACAGCAAACAAGGAACCATGACTTCTTCAATTGGAACAGCAAAAAAATGACTGATGCTAATGAGATGATGAGAGTTCTCTAACCAAAAATTCAAAATAGAAGTTTTAAGGAAACTCAGTAGTCTACAAGATTACAAATAAAAGCAATTCAGAAATCTATCACATAAATTTAACAGAGATTGAAATAATTTTAAAAATCAAACAAATCTTGGAGCTGAGAAATACATTTGCTGAACTGAAAAATTTTTAGAGGCTCTCAACAGCAGAATGGATCAAGCAGAGGAAGAACCAGTGAGCTTGAAGACAAGCTATTTGAAAATTCAAAGTGAAGGGGGGAAGAACAAAGAATGACATGGAACAAAGATTACCTACAAAATATTTAAAAACCTCAAAAGACCAACTCTAAGAATTATTAGTGTTCAAGAGGAAATTAAGCAAGAAAAAGGAGTACAAAGTTTATTTTTTAAGAATAACAGAAAACTTTCCAAACCCTGAGAAAGATATAAATATTCAGGTATAGGAAGGTCAGAGAAAACCAATTAGATTCAACTGAAATATATGCCAAGACTAAATGGGGAGAAATCTGGGAACCCTACATGGAGTTGCCAAGCACTAGGATGCTTTCCAGACCCTGAACAGCTCCTAAGGAAGGGATGTCTCCAGCCTGAGTAAGTTGCCACACCTAGAGAGAACAGGGCTGTCTTTCCACGGGACTGGGGAAAGTCTGATCTGTTCACCCTCACTATGCATTTGACAAAAGTCTAATATGCATAATCTATAAGGAACATAAATCGGCAGGCAAAAGCAAACAACCCCATTAAAATATGGGCAAAGGACATGTATCAAAAGAAGACATACATGCACCAACAAATATGAAAATATATATGAAAAATTGCTCATTATCACTAATATTAGAGAAATACAAATCAAAACCATGAGATAACATATCACACTAGTCAGAACAGCTACTTTTAAAAAGTCAAAAAACCAACAGATGCTGGCAATGTTGGGAAAAAAAAAAAAAGGAAACACTTATATAATAATGCTGGTGGGAATGTAACTTAGTTCAGCCACTGTGGAAAGCAGTGTGGAAATTTCACAGAGAACTCAAAATAGAACTATCACTTGTTCTAACAATGCCACTGTTGGTTATATACACAAAGGAAAATAAATCATTCTACCAAAAAGACATATGCACTCAAAAGTTCATTACTGCACTATTCACAATAGCAAAGACATGGAATCAACCATGATTGTCATCAACGGTGGACTGAATAAAGAAAATATGATACAATACACCATGGAAATGATGCAACTATAAAAAAGAATAAAATCATATCCTTTGCAACAACATAGATGCAACTAGAGGCCACTATCCTAAGACAATGCAGGGACAGAAAACCAAATACTGCAATATGGACACAAAGATAGGAACAATAGATATGGGGGACTGCCTGATGTGGAGGAAGGTAGGAGAGGGACATGGGTGGGAAGGCTACCTATAGAGTACTATGCTTAGTACCTTGGTGATGACATCTTTCATACACCAAGCCTTAGCAATATGCAATTTACCCATGTAACAAACCTCCACATATACCCTGAACCTAATATAAAAGTAGGAAAAAAAGAAACTTTGAAGTTAAACTACATACTAGACCAAATAGGCCTAACTGACATTTAGAAACTATTTCACACAACTGCTGTAGAATACTCACTGTTTTTGTCAGCACATGGAATATTCTCCAGAACAGATCATAGTTATGCCACAAAACAGTCTCAATAAATTCAAAAATAAAGAAATTCTATCAAGTATTTTTTGAAGCACCATGTAATAAATGCATAAAATCAATAGTATAACAAACCTTGGAAATTGTATTAAGACATGGAAATTAAAAAACATTTTCTTGAATAACAAACACATGAATAAAGAAATTAAGGAAATTTAAAATTTCTTGAAACAAATGAAAATGGGAATACAACATACCAAATGTATTAGCAAAAGTGGTACTAATAAAGGTTATTCTGTCCTTCTGATCTCATTCAGATGTTTTTTGATTTATAAGTAAATTGTAAAGCTAATATCAAAACACACAAGACTAAGACAGAGAAATGGAGAAAAAAAGCATGAGTAATATATACATTAAAATATGTACAGGTACTATAGTAATGGATTTATAATTCATTACAAGACTTCAATTTATATTTTTCACTTCCTTCCACCAATAATTCCATGTCCTCACTTTCCCACAGCCAACTGCTTGGCTACCTAAGGCTCTTTCCTAGTTAAGATGGCTCAAAATTTCATTCTTGAAGGGAATAACCTTTTAGTTGTTCAGCCTTGATTATGTAATCTTCCCATGGACATATGTAATCTACTACCACACATAAAAGTAGTAAAGAATCATGTCAGTAAATCCTTTGTATTCTAAAGTCTTCCCTGAATCGCATGACTAACAGTTACCCAATTTCACCTAAGTGAAAATATTCAAGATTAATATACCCTAATAATAAGAAGGTGTATTTTTAAAAACTTACTCAGCCAATCCATGTCCTTGATTGAAGAATTTATTGCATTTACATTCAAGGTTATTTACAGGTAAGAACTTACTATTATTGTTTTGTTATTTGTTTTTCCTGGTTGTTTTGTAGATCTTTTGCCCTTTTCCTTCTCTTTTGTTGCCTACCTTTATGATTTAATATTTTTTGTAGTTCTAAGCTTTGATTCTTTTTTCTTTATTGCTTGTAAATCTGCTATAATTACCCTGAGGCTTACATAAAACATCTAGGTGAGACAGAGTCTTGCTACATTGCCCAGGCTGGAGTACAATGACATGATCTCGGCTCACTGCAACCTCTGCCTCCTGGGTTCAAGTGATTCTCCTGCCTCAGCCTCTCGAGCAGCTGTGATTACAAGCGTATGCCACCGCAGTCAGCGAATTTTTGTATTTTTAGTAGAGATGGGGTTTCACCATGTTGGCCAGGGTGGTCTTGAACTTCTTACCTCAGGTGATCTGCCCACCTCAGCTTCCCAAAGTGCTAGGATTATAGGCATCAGCCACCATGCCCAGCCAAAATCCAGGTTTTAAGCAAGTAATTTAAGCTGATAACAACTTTATTTTTGTCACATATCTAAACTATAGATTTGTATCTTCCCCCATTTATGATTTTGATGTCACAATTTACATCTTTTTGAATTATGTAACTTATTGTAGCTTTAGTTACTTCTGACAATTTTGACTTTTAACCTTTATTCTAGAGATATGGATGACCTACATACCACCACTACAGTATTCTGGATTTTTTTGTTTATCTCTATCCATGATGAGTTTATACTTCCATATGTATTCATGATATTATTTATTGTTCTTTTATTTCCACTTGAAGAAATCCCTTGAGCATTTCTTGTAAGGTAAATAAAGTGGTAGTACATTCCCTCAAGTTTTGTTTGTAAAAAGATTATCTTTCCTTTATTTCTCCGAACAGCTTTGATGGGTATAGTATTCTTGACTAACTTTTTTTGTTTCTTTTAGCACTTTGAACATATCATTCAATTCTCTGCTGGCCTACAAGATTTCTACAAAGAAATTTGATGGAAATTTCCTCGATGTCACTTGATGCATTTCTCCTGCTGTTTTAAAAAGTCTTTTGACTTTGACAGTTTGATTATAATCTGCCTTGAAAATGACTTTTTTGGACTGAATCTGTTTGAGAACTTTCAGCTTCATGGATCTAGACATCCATGTCTCCCTTAAGACTTGAAATAATTTTCATCAATTAATTCACTAAATAAGCTTTCCATCCCTTTCTCCACTTTGTTTCCTTCTTTAATACCTGCAATGTCAATGTTTGCTAATCTAATGATGTCTCATAAGTCCTTTCGTGTTCTTCATTCTTTTTGATTCTTTTTTTCTTCTCTGATAGAGTTGTTTCAAAACACCTATCTGAAAGGTCACAGATTTTTTTCTTCTGCTTCGTCTAGTCTGCTGTCGAAGCTCTCAGTTGCAGTTTTTACCTCATTCACTGAGTTCAGTTCCAAGATTTCTGTTTATTTCCTTTTTAAAATAGTATCTTTATTATTTTATTTATGTATTTATTGACTTTATCATTCATATGATGAATTATTTTCTTGATTTCAGTGAATTGTCTATTTGTATTTTCTTATATCTTAGTGAGTTACCTTAAAATCATTATTTTGAATTCCTTTTCAGGATATTTCTGTTTCTTTGGTGTCAGTTACTGCGTTCCTTTGGTGGTGGTATCTTTTCTTGCTTTTTTATGATTCTTAAGTACCTGTGTTGAAGTCTGCACACTGTTAGAGCAGTCACCTTTCCAAACTGATAGAGTGGCTTTTTATTTTAGAAAAGACTCACCTGCAGACGGACCCAAGGGTAGTGTTTTTGGTAGGGTGTGTTGGCTCTGGTTCCAGGTAGGCACAGTGGGGTCATCTCTGTGCAGCTTCCTTACCTGGGATCAATGTCAGTGATGACTGTGGGTGTCTCAGTGGCCTAGGTTGCAGAAATTTGTGACAGTGATAGTAGCTGTGTAGCTGTTAGGGTTCTCAGTGAAAAGGGCTTCAGGAGTACCTCCTGCTCTCATTTTTCCCCATAGTAATGACACTTAGCTGAGAAATCCCTCTTGGTGTTGGGTCTGATATGACCTGCAGGCAGCCTCAGTAGCATTACGTTCCAGGGCACAGTTGATTGAAGTGGCTATAAGATTGGGGTCCTGTGCTTAGTGTCTTGCAAAACTACTGAAGTATCCAGTATGTGGGATCAGGTTTACTCTCTGAGGAACAGGTGGATGCAAATCTCCCACAAAACTGAGGACTCTGACTTTGAGGCACTCTTCAGTAGCTTGACTCAGGGACAGGAATATGGCTGTCACTCTGACCCTGTGAATCAGAATGAAGCACTGACACAGCTCTGGAGAAAAAATGCATTCCAAAGGCTCAGGCCCTAGGGAGAAAGGCACAGCTGCAATTTGGCTTCTAGAGACAACAGACCATACTGGCAACTTGAGCACTGGGAGAGGAGGTACCCCAGAGTAGTGACTCTGGATCCTGGAAGGGTGGAACACAATAGAGCCCATGTTCTGCAAGGCTTAGTGCAGCAGCCAGGACCCAGGAATGGCTGCTCCAGCTGTGGTGCCAATGGCCCCAGGTGCAGCCTGGGCTAGCACTCCAGAGGACACAAGCAGTCAGCCTTGGTGGTGTTTATGTGGTGTTAATTCTGCAGGCATGCAGAATGCAAGAGTGTGGGGGCATGTCTTCCTCCACCTAGATTTCAGAGACTGTCATGAACAGTCTGGGGTCCCAGACAGAAACATGTCACAGGGTTGAGCCACCACAGACAGCCCCCATTAGAACAATGCCGAGTGGACAGTGGAGTCAGAGTTACCACTAGGCATAGTGGAGCCTTGAGAGTGGGGCTGGCCAGGAGATTTCAAAACTCTGGACCACTAAGGTGTAATGCCAGTCTGGGAAAGCTGCAGGCACAAGACTCCAACCCATGAGTGTTGTTGTCTGGGCCGAGGCCAGCAAAGGCATAGAGGTGGGACTGCCTGAGACTTTGAGGGCCCAATCCTCACCCAAGTGTGCTCAGAGGGTGGAACATGAAGTCAAAAAAATTTATTCTCTAGCTTTAAGATTTAACGTTGCTCTCCTTGTTGTATTTTGGACTTACTTAGAGCCAGTTATCTCCTATTATCTTGACTATTTTGTCATTTTGGGATGGCAATGCCTATTCTATTCTTGTCTCACTAGTGTATTTTGGAAGCACAAAGGGGGCAAAAGAAAGATAGATGGAATCAAACTTCCCCTTTTATAATAACCCACTCCTAAGATAACAAACCTATTCCTCTGTGATAATAGCATTAATCTATTCCCTCTGCCTTCACAGCCTAATCACCATACATTAAGGCTCCACCTCTGAACACTGCTGCATTGGGAATTAAGTTTCCAATGCATGCTTTTGGGTGGACGTATTCAAACTATAGCAGTGTCCCATAATTCTTGTAGGGTTCTTTTTTACTTTTTTATTTTCTTTTTTTTTTTTTTTTTGGGTAATTTCAAATAATCTGTGTTCAAACTTACTGATTATTCCTTTTGCCTGATCTAGTCTGCTATTGAAATGCAATATGGAATTTTTCAGTTCAATCGTTGAGTGTTTTAGTTCTAGAATTTCTGTCTGGTTCTTTTGTATGATTTCTATCTCTTTATTGAATTCATTTTACTTATTTTCTTGATTTTTTCTTAGTTGTCTATCTGTTTTCTCTCGTAGTTCACCGAATTTCCTTAAGATTATTTTGAACTTTCTGTCAGACAGTTTATAAACCTCCATTTATGTAGGGTCAATTACTAGTGCTTTATTTTGTTCCTTTGGTGATGTTATGTTTCCTGATTGTTCATAATTTGTGTGCCCATGCATTGGTATTTTCACATTTAAAGAAGCAGGCACTTATTTCAGTCTTTACAAACTAGCCTTGGCAGAAAAAGCCCTTCACCATTCAGCTCAACCAGAGACTATGGGCTGGTCATCTGACTTGGTTCCTGAGTAGTCTTGCTGCTAGAGTTCTCAGCAGGCTGGCCTGGTGCCTGGATGAGAAGGCAGGTGGGTCTGGTGCCTGAGTCTGCCAGGTTGGGCCTAGAGCCTGGGTCCACATTGGTTGACTTTGCACTGGGGTCCACTTTGGTTCTGGAAGCTGTATCCACAAAATCAGGTTTGTAGCTAGGGTCCACTGGAGTGGAACTATTGACTGGGCCCACAGGGGCAGGTCTGAATCTTGTATTTGTGGGAACTGGTCTGATGTCTGGGTCCATGAAGAATGACTTGGTACAGGGGTGGGCCTTTAGCCTGAGTCTGTAGGGACAGCTAGGTGCTTGGATGAGCCTGGAACTTTGATCCATGGAGATAGATTGGTGCTGGGGTTTTTCAGTGCTGACCTGGCAGTAGGGTAGAGCTAGAGGCTGGGTCCATGGGTGCTGGCCTAAAACCTGGAGTTGTGAAAGCCAGCCTGACAGTAGCTAAATCTGAAGCAAACTTGGACCTTGAATCTGAGTTTGCAGAAGCAAGCCTGGGACCACAGAAAATTACCTGACACTGGGCAGGCCTGTACCAGCATCTATAGACTGGTCTGGTACTGAGGCAGGCCTAGAGGTTAGATACACATAAATAGGCCTGGAATCTGAGGCTGGATTTGATGGCCTTGGGTCTGAACTCAGGAATAAAGCTTAGTTGATTGCTGCTGTCTGGAGAATAGGTCCACAGAGGCTGGTATAGTGCTGGTGGCAGTCTGAAATCTGGGGCTACTGGGGCTGACCTGACAATTGGGCAGGCTTGGAGCCTCAGGTACATCTGAAGCCTGAGTCTTCAGGGGCCAGCTTAGGGCCTGGAGCTACTGGGGCTGACCCGGCTCTGAGATCAGTCTGGGGTGTGAAGCTCTGGGGCCAGCTTGGTGCTGGGACAGCCCAGAAGACTGAGTCTATGGGGCAAGCTCAGTGTTGAGACAGTGTTGGTTTGCAGGTGGTGGCCTGGACTCTAGGGCTGCAAAGTCCAGCCTAATGCTGAGGTGAGCCTGAAGGCTGGGACCACTGGAGCTTGCCTGGTGGTAGAGCAAGACTAGAGGCTGAATCTGTGGCAGCTGGACTGGTGCCAGAATGGGCCTGAAGGCTTCATCTATAGGGCCATCCTGGACAGGAGGCTTTCAGGGGCAGGCCTGAAGCTTGAGTCTGTGGTGCTGTCCTGGAATAGGAGTGAGCCTGAAGCCTGGGGCCTCTGGGGCCAGCCTGGAGCTGGGACTGCTAGGGCTGGTCTGGTGGTGGGACAAAACTGGAGACTGCATTGGCAGAGCTGGCTTGAAGAAGCCTAGAGCTGGCCGGGCATTGGGGTGGGCCTTGAGGCTGGGTCTGCAGATACTGGCCTAGAGTTTGTGGCTGTAGGGGCCTGCCTGGCATTGGATTTTACTCCAGTGGACTGAATATTGGGGTCCATGGAAAAGTCCAGTGCTCATTTAACCTTTCTTTCCTCACATTAAGGGTATCTCTCTCCACACTGTGCTGCCTGAAGTTAAGGAGGGAGTGATGCAGATTATGTAAAACTGTCCTTCCTCCCCTCTTCAATGCATATTTCTTACATCTGTGTTTCACTCAAGTGCTGTAATCTCTCATCTGGTTTCTTAAGCTGTTGTAAAGGTATTTTCATACATAGACAGTTGTTCAAACTGATGTTTCTATAGCGGCAAAAGCACTGGGAAATCTTATTCCACCATCTTGCTGATGTCATTCCATAGGGCTGTCTTTGCATTTTGACAGAATTACAATGTGTCTTGGTGTTGATCTCTGAGTTTATTCTACTTGGCATCTGGTTAGTTTTAAATGTGTAGATGCATGTCTTTCATCACATTTGGGATATTTTTTACCCATAATTTCTTCACATATTCCTTCTGCTCTTTTCTCTTTTCTCCTTCTGAAACCCACATAATGTGTTGCTGATCCACTTGGTGTTGTCCCACAGGTCCCTTCCCTTTCCTTCGTTTTTATTCCTGCTCCTCAGACTTAAAAATTACAATTGTCCTATGTTCAGATTCACTGATTCTTCTTTTTGTCTGCTCAGATCTGCTGTTGAATCTATGAATTATTCATTTCAACTATTATATTTTTGAACTAAGGATATTGTTTATTTTTTATCATCTTTATTCCACTGTTTTTACAAAGTTTTTCTGATTTCCTTTTGTTCTTTGTCCATGTTTTCCTTTAGCTCTTTGACGATATTTAATATAGTGAGTATTTTATTTTATTTTATTTTATTTTTTGGGGGTGGAGTCTCACTCTGTTGCCCAGGCTGAAGTGCAGTGGCATGACCTTGGCTCACTGTAATCTCTGCCCCCTGGGTTCAAGCAATTCTCCTACTTCAGCCTCCCTAATAGCTGGCATTACAGATGTGCATTACCACGCCCGGCTAATTTTTGTATTTTTAGCAGAGATGAAGTTTCACCATGTTGGCCAGGCTGGTCTTGAACTCCTGGCCTCAAGTGATCCACCTGCCTTGGCCTCCCAAAGTACTAGGATCACATGTGTGAGCCACCATACCTGGCCCAATATGGTCATTTTAAAGTCTGTCTAGTAAGTACATTGTATGAGCTTCCTCAGGAATGGTTTCTCTCAATTTATTTTGCTCCTTTGATTTGTCCATACTTACTTCTTTTTATTGTGCCCTGTAATTATTTTTCTATTGAAAGTTGTTCATCTGGATATTAAAAGGGGTGATGCTAGAGATTATCTATTCTCCCTTCGCCAGGTATTGCTCTTTTTGATTGCTGAAAGCTATAGTCAGACATTTGTTTAGGTTAGCAAATCATTTTTACAAAAACTTTATTCTGTGTGTTACCACTGAAGTCTGTTACTTAGAGCTCATGTTCAGTTACTGTTTTTATAGAGATTTCTTTCAATGTCAGCATTTCTTTTTAAATTAAAAGAACTCCCCCCACACACCAAACACCTTTCACAGTATTTGCAGGTTAGTTTATCCTAAGAGTCTCCCTTCAGCACTTAGCTAGGCTTGCATTGAGCCCAGAAATAAGGCTGAGTTGAAAGTTTAATGTCTTGTTAATCACAAGTATTAACAGCACTATATACCAAGCTGAAGAAGGAATCTCAGAGCTTGAAGACTAGCTCCTTGAAACAACTCATACAAAAATAAAAAGACAAGAATAAAAAAGAATGAACAAAAACTTTGGGAAATAAAGGGTTATGGTAAGAGACCAAATTATGACTCATAAAGAGAGATGAAGAAAATTTAGAACTATGGTACTACAAATGCCACTTTTCCTAAATCCTCCCAATTAATGCCTTCTACTTTATTTGCTAAATATTTTACACTTCCATGCATAAGTCTTTGTAAACTATCAGCTTTTTATTCCACTGATATTATTTCTATGTCCTCTACTTTTTAAAAAATAATTCTCTTATTTTAAACTTTTTTCGACTTTTAGTTTTCAGATTTTATCATCTTCTTTTTCTACCTCCTTGCTACGAACTTATAATCCTAACTTTTTAGTTTTCTTTATTTTCTATCATATGCAACCTTTAAATTTCCTTATAAAAACCTATTTAAGGACCTCTTGTAAGTGCTTATGTGTAGTGTTCTAATTTTAATTTAGTCTCAAATATATCCTAGTGTCCATTATCTTTTCTTCAGCTTATAAATAGGATTTTAAATTTTGCAGAAGAATTTTTATCTTGTTTACTATTTAGTTCTGTTTTATTGCATCATAGAAAATGTGATTTGTGGAAATCATTTTTTAGTATTCATTGAAACTTAATGTGTGGCCTAATATGTAGTCAATTTTTGCATGCGTACTCCATTTATTGAGTGAAGTGTTCTATAAGTATCTGTTTAATACGTCTATCACAGAAGGATCTACGTCCTTCATAAACTAGTTTTTTCAGCAATATTTGATAGAGATGGAAATAGTGTAGAGGCGTTCAATTTTTGTAGATCCATAAATTCTGCACAGTTCTTCATACATTTTGAAAATTTCTTTTCTTTTTTCTTTTTTTTTTTTGGTTTTTTTTTTTTTGTTTTTTGAGAGTCTTGCTCTATCTCCCAGGCTGGAGTGCAGTGGCGCAATCCCAGCTCACTGCAACCTCTGCCTCCCAGGTTCAAGCAAGCCTCTTGCCTCAGCCTCCTGAGTAACTGGGACCACAGGCACTTGCCACCAAGCCCAGCTAAATTTTGTACTTTTGGTAAAGATAGGGCTTTGCCATGTGGGCCAGGATGGTCACGAACTCCTGACCTCGGTTGATCCACCCTCCTTTGCCTCCCAAAGTGCTGGGATTACAGGCATGAGTCACAGCACCCAGCCCATGCCTGTATTTCCAGCTACTTGGGAGGGTGAGGCAGGAGGATCACTTGAACCCAGGAGGCGGAGGTTGCAGTGAGCTAAGATTGTGCCACTGCACTCCAGCCTGGTGACAGAGCGAGACTTCGTCTCAAAATAAAGAACTTTGGCTCATCAAAAGAAACGAGATCATGTCCTTTGTAGGGACATGGATGAAACTGGAAGCCACTATCCTCACCAAACTAGCACAGGAACAGAAAACCAAACACCACATATTCCTACTTATAAGTGAGAGCTTAACAATGAGAACACATGGACACAGGGAGGGGAACAACACACACTGGGGCCTGTCAGAGGGCCGTGGGGTGTAGGGGAGAGCATTGGAAAAAGAGCTAACATGCCAGGCTTAATACCTGGGTGATGGGTTGATAGGTTCAGCTAATCACCATAACACACATTTACCTATGTAACAAACCTGCACATCCTGCACAGGTACCCTGGAACTTAAAAAAAAATAAAATAAAATTTCTTTTGTAATTTTTGTATTTTTATCAGAATACCTTCATTTTTATTGTGTAAAATACACATAATATAAAATTTATTATTTTAACCATTTTAAATGTATGATTAATTGTATTAACCACAATCACTTTGTTGTGCAACCATCACCACCATCTATCTTCAGAAAGTCTTCACCTTTCTAAACTAAAACTCTACTCATTAAGCACTAGCTCCCTATTAGCCTCTATTGCCAGGCCTTGGGAACCTCTGATCTACTTTCTGTCTACTTATTCTAGGAACCTCATATAAGTGGTACAATAAGATACAATATTTATCTTTTGTATTTGCCTTATTTCCTTATTATCATAATATTTCAAGATTCATTCACTTCGTAGCATGTTTCAGAACATGATTCATTTTTAAAGTGAGATAATATTTCAGTGTATGTATATACCATCTTTTGTTTCTGCATTCATTTGCTGATGGACATTGGGTTGTTTACAACTTTTGGCTAATGTGAATAATGCTGTTACAAACACTGATGCACAAGTACCTGTTTTCAATTCTTTTGGGTCTACACCTTGAAGTAAATAGATCATATGAGAACTCCATGTTGAACTTTTTGATAAACAACCAAACCGTTTTCCACAGCAGTGACACTGTTTTACATTCCCAGGAACAATTTACAAAAGTTCCTATTTATCTACATCCTTGCCAATGCTCCTTATTTTCTGTTTTTATAATGAGAGTCATCCTAATGGCTATGAAGTGATATCTTATTGTGATTTTCATTTGCATTTCTCTAACGGCTAATGATACTAAGTATCTTTTTTAGGGCAAATTAGCAATTTGTGTATCTCCTCTGGAAAAATGTCTATTCAAATCACTTGCCCATTTTTAAATGAAGTTGAGTTTTTTGTTAATTAATAAAACTTCCTTGTGTATTCTAGACATTAAGCCCTTATCAGATATGTGATTTGCAAATATTTTGTCCCACTCTCTGGGTTGTGCTTTCACTCTCTGATACTGTCTTTTGATGACAAAAGTTTTTAATTTTGATGAAGTCCAACTTATCTATTTTTTTCTTTTGTTGTCTGTGCTTTGGGAGTCATACCCCAAAAATAATTGCTAACTTCAACGTCATGAAGCCTTTTCCCTGTTTTTCCCTCAGAGATTTTATGGTTTTAGGTCTTATATGTAGGTATTTGGTCCATTTTAATTTCCGTATATAATGTAAGGTAAAGATTCAACTTCATTCTTTTGACGTGAATATCTGGTTTGTGGAAAAGACTGTATTTTTGTGGAAGCACTGTTTTTGGAAAAGACTGCCTTTTTCCCAGGAAATAGTATTGGCAACTTTGCTGAAAGTTATTTCACCATATAGCAAGGATTTAATTCCAGTCTCTCAATTCTCTACCATTGGTCTGCATGTCTGCTTTATGCCAGTATATCACTCTTTTGATTGCCGTAGCTTTATAGTAAGTTTTGAAATCAGGAAGTGTGAGACTTCCAAATTTATTATCCTTTTTCATAATTGTTTTGGATATGTGTAGTCCCTTGTATTCCTATGATTTTTAAGATAGGGTTTTCTATTTTGCAACAATAACCTCATAAGTGTTATGGGAATTTGATAAGAACTGCAGATTGCATTGAAGGTGTAGATCACTTTAGGTATTACTTTCATCTCAATAATATTGTCTTCTGGGCGGGCATGGTGGCTCATACCTGTAATCCCAGCACTTTGGGAGGCCGAGGCAGGTGAATCACTTGAGGTCAGGAGTTTGAGACCAGTCTGGACAACATTGAGACCAGTCTGGACAACATAGTGAAACCTCGTTTCTACTAAACATACAAAAATTAGCTGAGCGTGGTGGCATGTGCCCATAATCCCAGCTACCAGGGAGACTAAGTCAGGAGAATCGCTTGAACCTGGGAGGCAGAGGTTGCAGTGAGCCGAGATTGCGCCACTGCACAGCCTGGGCGACAGAGCAAGACTCAATCTCAAAAAAAAAAAAAAAAAAGTTGTCTTCTAATCCATGAACATGAGATATCTTTCCATTTATTTATATCTTCTTTATTGTTTTCAGCATTATATGGTAGTTTTCAGTATACAAGTCTTTTGCCTTCTTGGTTAAATTTACTCCGAAATATTTTGTTCTTTTGATGCCATTATAAATGGAACTTTTTTCTTAATTCTTTTTAGATAGCTCACTACCAGTGCATAGATATGTAACCAATTTTTGTGTGTTCATTTTGTATCCTGCAACTTTGCTAAATTTGTTTATTAGATCTAACAGTTGTTTCGTGGAATCATTAGGGTTTTCTTCATATAAGATAATGTCACCTCTTGGCAGATAATTTTATTTCTTCCTTTCCAGTTTGGATGTTATCTATCTATCATCTACCTATCTTCTATTCTAACTGGTCCAGATAGATTTTGAATACTATTTTGACTAGAAGTTATCTAAACAGGTGTCCTTGTATTGCTCCTGATCTTAAGGAAAACATTTTCAATCTTTCACCATTAAATGTCATGTCAGTTGTGGATTTTTTGTATTTGGCTTTTCATCATGATGTGGTAAGGCTCTATTCCTAGCTTGTTTACTGTTTTTACATGAAAGTCTATTGAATTTGGTCAAATGCTTTCTCTGCATCAACTGAGAGGATCCAGTGGGGTTTTTTGTTGTTAATTCTGCTACATGGTATATCACACTAATTGACTTTTGTCTATTGAATTATCCTTGCATTTGAGAAGTAAAACTCATAAATTCACATTGTAAATTTTTATATGCTGCTAAATTTTATTTGCTAATATTTTGTTGAGGATTTTGCATCATTATTCATAAGGGATATTGGTCTGTCATTTGCTTTCTTATAGCATTTCTGACTTTAGTATCAGGATAATGCTGTCCTCATAGAATGAGTTAGGAAGTATTCCCTCCTCTTCAGTTTTCTGAAAGAACTTGAGGATTAGTTTTAATTCTTCTTCAAATATTTGGTAATATTCACCCATAATGTCGTCTGGTCCTGGATTTTTCTTTGTTGGAAAATTTTAATTAGGATTCAGTATTCATCTTAATTAGGGGTCTATTTAGAGATTTCTTCATAAGTCAGTTCTGGTAGATTGTGTATTTCTATCAATTTGTTCATTTCCTTTAGGTTATCCAGTTTTTCGTGTACAGTTGTTCACAGTGTTGTCTTACAATGCTTTTTATTCTTTTAAAATTGGTTGTAATGTTCCCACTTTCTGTTTTGATTTTTAGCAATTTGAGTATTATTTTTCCATAGTCAATCTAGCTAAAGTTTTGTCATTTTTGTTCATCTAAAGTGCATCTTTTGTTAGCAGCATATAGTTGATCATTTAAAAAAAAATCCATTCGTAAATTTTTGCCTTTTGAATGAAGAGTTTTGTCAATTTACATTTAAAATAATTACTGATAAGGAAAGACATTTCTGCCATTTTGATACCTATTTTTTGTACGTTATACTTTTTGCCCTTCATTTCCTCTAATTCCATCTTTTTTGTGTTTAGTTGACTTTTTGTAGGGACATGTTTTGATTCCTTTCTCTTTTCTTCATGCATGCATCATAGATATTTTCTTTGTGATTACCAAGTAAATAATATATAACGTCTTAAAGTTATAATAATTTAATTTGAATTGATACCAACTCATCTTCAATCCATCCAAAAAGTATACTCTTATGCAGCACCCTCTAACTTATCCTTGTTATTAACATCACAAATCATGTCTTTATACATTGTGTGTCCATAACATAAATTTGTAATTATTTTTGTATATTTGTCTTTTGAGTATTATAGATACAAAGAATAGAGTTACAAGCCAAAATTATAATAATGATGGCTTTTATATTTGCCAATGGACTTATCTTTGCCAGAGATCTTTATTTCCTCATGTGGTTGAAGTTACTGTATAGCATTCTTTCATTTTAACCTGAAGAATTCCCTTTAGAAGGTTTTTTGTCTGTTTGTTTTTTTGACAGTGTCTTGTTCTGTCACCAGGCTGGAGTGCAGTGGCGTGATCTCAGCTCACTGAAACCTCCTCCTCCTAGGTTCAAGCAATTCCCCTGCCTCAGTCTCCCGAGTAACTGGGACTATAGGCATGTGTCACCACGCCAAGCTAATTTTTTATATTTTAGTAGAGACGATATTTCACCATTTTGGCCAGGATGGTCTTGATCTCCTGACCTCGTGATCCACCTGCCTCGGCCTCCCAGAGTGCTTGGATTACAGGGGTGAACCACCGTGCCCAGCCTAGAAGTTTTAATAGGGCAGGTCTACTATTAATGCCATGATTGCCAGGAGATTTTCATATTGGCTTTTGCTGGAGCACTCTTTTGACAGTTCCACAAAACTTTCTTACCATTTTGAAGATAGACTTTTCTTAATTAGGTATTCTCTTGGATGCTAAAAATCTGTGACTATTTTCTGGAGCTCTGACAAAGTTGGTTCTGATAGATTATTCTAATTTTTTTCAATGTTTCTGTCAGGGAATGAGAGTTTGGATGTTTTCAGTTTGCCATTTTGCTCATGTTTGCCTGTTGCCTTTAAGGAGTGATTTGAAAGCTACCAGAGAACACTTTGGTTATATCTTATTAGAAAATAGTCGCTTAACCACACTACCACTAGTTTCGCACATATTCTAGCTTCTTCCCCATTCTGACGATCTTTTTCACCATTTGATATTGCGAATTTAATAATAAGCACATCACAAGGCAGCCATATTGTCTATATGGTACTAGTTCCATTTGTCTTTCCATCTTGCTATACAAACGATGGTATAAGAAATGACAACTATGTCCTCAAGGAGCTGTTCATATAGCATCTAGTTTATGTTATGAAAATTCACAGTAGTGGAAAGCCTATATGTATTTTGTTTCATGAGTAGGTAAAGGGAAATATATGAAACATTACAAAATTAATGTTGTCTAGTGGAGTAAAAACACGTAATTTAAATATACACTTAATTGACATGTAGATAGATTGAGTAGAATGAACTTATTAAGTTGAGAAAGACTACTCCTTCTTTGAATTTCCTGTTTTTTAACAGAACTATACAGTTGAAATATTTTAATTCTTAGATTGTGTTCTACTGTATCCAAAAATAAATCTGTACTTACCGACCACTTTGTTTAAATCCAATCGAATTATTAGGTCGCTAATTGATGGGTACACTGCTGGAAGATTTTCTGCTGTATTTGGAAGTTCTGAGGCTGCTTCATTTGTAACTGTAAGAATAACAGATTGACAAAGTCATTGATTTAAAAAACTAACATTTTGTGAAACACCTAGGAATGCATGTAACCAAGAAGGTGAAAGATCTCTACAAGGAGAACTGCAAAAACACTGCTGAAAGAAATCAGAAATGGCACAAATAAATGAAAAAACAGTCCCTGCTCATGGATTGAGAGAATCAATGTCATTAAATGGCCATACTGTCCAAAGCAATTTACTGGTTCAATGGAGTCCTATCAAACTACCAATGTCATTTTTAACAGAATTAGGAGAAGCTATTCTAAAATTCATGTGAAGCAAAAAAAGAAGCCTAATAGCCAAAGCCATCCTAAGCAAAAAGAACAAAGCTGAAGGCATCATACTACCTGACTTGAAACTATTTTACAGGGCTACGGTAACCAAAAGAGCATTGTACTGGTACGAAAACAGGCACATAGACCAACAGAACAGAGTAGAGAACCCAGAAATAAAGTCACATACCTACAATCATCTGATCTTCGAGAAACCCAGAAAAAATAAGCAGTAGGGACTCCCTACTCAATAAATGATGCTGGGATAGCTGGCAAGCCATATGCAGAAGAACGAAATTGGACCCCTGCTTTTTACCATATACAAAATTTGATCAAGAAGGATTAAAGATTTAAATGTAAGACTTCAAACTATAACAATCCTAGAAGAAAACCTAGTAAATACCCTTCTCAATATCAGCCTTGGCAAAGAATGTATGGCTATGTCTTCAAAAGCAATTGCAACAAAAACAGAAATTGACAAATGGGATCTAGTTAAACTAAAAATCTTTTGCACAGCAAAAGGAACTACCAACAGAGCAGACAACCTACAGAATAAAAGAAAAATATTCATGAACTATGCATCTAACAAAGGTCTAGAATCTATAAGGAACTTAAACCAACAAGCAAAAAACAAATAACTCCACTATAAAGTGGGGCAAAGGACATAAACAGAAACGTCTCAAAAGAAGATATACGAGTGGCCAAGAAACATATGAACAAATGCTCCACACCACAAATCATCAGAGAAATGCAATTTAAAACCACAATGAGATACCATCTCACACCAGTCAGAATGCCTATTTTTATTATTTTGAGACGGAGTCTCACTCTGTCACCCAGGCTGGAGTGCAGTGGCACGATCTTGGCTCACTGCAACCTCCACCTCCAGGTTCAAGTGATTCTCCTGTCTCAGCCTCTGGAGTAGCTGGGATTACAGGCACACGCCACCTCGCCCGGCTAGATTTTTTGTGTGTTCTTTTTTAGTAGAGACAGGATTTCACCTTTGGCCTGGCTGGTTTTGAACTCCTGACCTCAAGTGATCCACCCACCTTGGCCTCCCAAAGTGCTGGGATTACAGGTATGAGCCACCACACCTGGCTCAGAATGGCTATTACTAAAAAATAAAACATAAAAACAGATAGCAAGTCTGTGGAGAAAAGGGGACACGTATACACTGTTGGTGGGAATGTAAACTAGTCTAAACACTTGGAGAGCAGTTTGGAAATTTCTCAAAGAAAGAGTTGAAATATCATTTGACTCAGCAATCCATTCCTGGCTATATACCCAAAGGAAAATAAATTGTTCTACCAAATGGACACATGCATCCATACGTTCACCACAGTGCCATTCATAATAGCAAAGACACAGAATCAACAGTAGGTGCTCATCAATGGTGAACTGGATATAGAAAATGTTGTACATATATACCATGGAATAATATATAACCATTAAAAAGAACAAAATCATGTCTCCGGCTGCAACATGGATGCAGCTGGAGGCCATTATCCTGAGGGGCTAATGCAGAAACAGAAAACCAAATACTGCATCTCTTCCCTTATATGTGGGAGATAAACATTGGGTACACATGGACATAAAGATGGGAACCATAGACACTGTGGAATACTAAAAGGGGGAGGAAGCAGGAGTAAAATGATCTCTTGGGTATTATGCTACCTGGGTGACGCATTCAGTCATACCCCAGACTTCAGCATCACACAATACACTTTTGTAACAAATCTGCATGTGTACCAGCTGCTTCTAAGATAGAAGCTGAAAAAGTAAAAAAAGTACATACAGTAAAAAACAACAAAAACCCTAACATTTTGTTCGAGGCAGAAGTATAGTACATAGTACTAATTAGAGATATTTTACCTCCCAGTCATCTAATCATCTAACCTTATTCACTTTGCAATTTAACATGCTAATTATTCAATTGGATACAAATATGTTAAATAATTTCAAATTCATACAAAATAGCTACTATATGCCACCTTTTATACTAAGTACTTTTGAAGTATTATCTCATTTAATCATTATAATAATTGAAGAAAATAAGTATTTTATCTCCATTTAACAGATGACGGAAATAGAACTTATTGATATTATGCATATTGTGGAAGGCCACATAGTTATTAAATATAAAAGCCTGGAATGAATTGATTCTTTTAGTTTCCGAAATCTGTTCTCCAACTAATAAACTCAAATATCTACTGAGACTGAGTATGTAATATGAGTGTAATGAGCCTGGTGATGACAGGGATGGCATAAAGAGCAAGGTGAAATGGAGAGTACCTGTTTTATTTAAAAAAAAAAAAAACACCATTATTCTTACCACTACAAATGCATGACAGATATTCTCAGGTGTTCTAAATTCCCCAAAGAAGCTAGAAATCTAGATATTTACAATAATTTTCAAAATTTCAAAATATTTGCAGATAGTTTAAGACTTCTATATTCATGTTTGAAGGACAAATCTTCAGCTAGTACTACAAGAAAATTATCTGTCTTTAGAAAAGGATTAATTCTAATATATGGGTGCAATTTAAGGGCCAATAACTGGTATATTTCCTTGGAAAATATGATCATTTACCCACCAATGTATCTCTCTCTGATCTAGGACGATGGAAAAGTAATTTTGGATTACATAGTATATATGTTTATTCCTCACCAGATCACTTTGGAGATCTAGAGCATTATGGTTTTTTTCTAAAAACAGATGGTTACTATAAGTATTTAAACTATGTTCTTAGTAATCTCCAAAGTACTCAAAGTCAGAAACTCATATCGTAATCTTACAAAATCTCTGGTTATTTTCTATTTTTAAATCCTTAAGAAGATGACAGAATAAAGCTCCCCTTTGCCCTCATTTTTCCTATAAAACCCCCAGAAACAAAAGAAAAAAAGTAAGAATATTTCCATAGCCCCCTGATACTAAAAGTACTGTCATGAAATCTGGCACAAGGCTTTGAAGAATGCTAAGAGATAATAGTCATGCTGTCTTGAACCTATAACAGTACACAGGTTTTCCTCCAAAGTGTCATCACTGAAAGGCATGCCTAATATGCCTTTATAGTGGTAATCATATTTAGGGTGCTAAGAAAGAAGAGTTGAAGAAGAAACTACACTGATGGACCATTTCTATTGCTTGAAACAGAGATTCCTAATAGAAGTTAGGGATGCTGACAGTAAAAACAGCTAAAAATAGAGGGAGGAAGATAGTGCCAAACTGCAACAGACAAAAGACACATGTGTGAGTTGCAATAGCTTCTTTAACAACAGCAAAAAAAGATTTAATAATATGACACCAAGCCTGGACAGAATCTATCAATTTTCCCACAAAATCTCGTCCTCCATCAATCTACCCCACATATACATTCCACTAATCACTTTACTATTTAGAAGGTCCCATTCAAAAATTAATAATAATCCAACCAGCATGAGAAGCAAGCACAGAAACTGCAACAATCACAAAGAAACCTAAAAGATAAATAACCAGGAAAATCACAGAGTGATGTAAGTAAGATGGCAGAATAGAAGATCTCCCAGCATCGCTTCCCCTGGAAAAAAAAATACAACTAGAAATTATTCAAAGACAAGAATACTACCCTGAATTCACCAAAATTCAAGGGAGAAGTGGAGAAACTTCTAGGAGACACAGAATTAAGAAAACCTGATACTGGTAAGATGAATAATCACTTTAAAGCAGACCTAACACCACTCACAGAATTTCCCTAGACACATGGTTCCCAGGGTGGGAGGAGGAAATTGGAGGTGAATGTTCAATCTCCCAGCTGGTTATAGAATCTTCACAGGAAGCTCACTCCAGTCCTGTCTCATGGAACATTTAAATTGCTGGGAGGACTGAACCACCTGGGATGAACTGTGGTCAAAAAGGGAAGGTTCTAATTACATTGACTGGCATGTGAATTTTTGTGGGTGTTCTGTGCTCCAATTAGTGAAGATATCACATTGAGTAAAGTGGATGGCCCACAATCCTGAAGAAGACACAATACACAGGAAGGACCAAATTCCTGGCTGGATCTCCCACAAAGTCCACATATTCATGTGAAGCCTTCTCCTGACCTGGAAACATCTACATGTTTGGCATTTAAGTTCTGGTGCTCACTTAAAAATACAAACTATTTCTATTAATAGTTTTTGTAACTGAAGAACAATGGCAGGGCAGCAACATAGTTCTGGAGCAGTGTTGAAGTTACAGGGCTCACTATAAGTCTTCTACAGACTGGAAGACAACAGGGCAGTGATTTATTTCCAGTGCACCATTTAATTTCCAGTTCTCACTATAAGTCTTGCCCAGACTGAGAAGCAAGAGCAGACCAGTGATTAAGTTCTAATATTAAGCAGTAAAGGCCTAACACTGTCAAAAACACCTGCAAAAGCTCAATGTGCAGACATCAACATAAAAATGCAAGACTTGTGAAAACTCAGGAAAATATGACACCACCAAAAAAGAGCAAAAAACCTTCAGTAATGGATTCAGAAAAACTGAAGATCTATAAAATGATTGACAAATAATTCAGAATAATCTTATTTTAAAGGTTAAAGGAATTACAAAAAAATACAGATAGAAAACTAAATGAAACTTGGAAAAAAATTCAGGAACAAAATTAGAAATTTAACCAAGAAATAGAAACAATTTTTTAAGACCAAAGAGAAACTCTCAAAATAAAGAATATATAAATTGAACTAAAAAATTCAAAGAAAGCGCCCCTACAGTCATGGCTGCCGCCGTTGCTGCTGCCGGTGCCCAGGAACCCCATTCCCCGGAAGAATTGCTCCTGAAAGGCGACGCGGAGAAGCCTGAGGAGGAGCTGGAGGAGGACGACGATGAGGAGCTAGATGAGACCCTGTCGGAGAGACTATGGGGCCTGACGGAGATGTTTCCGGAGAGGGTCCGGTCCGCGGCCGGAGCCACTTTTGATCTTTCCCTCTTTGTGGCTCAAAAAATGTACAGGTTTTCCAGGGCAGCCTTGTGGATTGGGACCACTTCCTTTATGATCCTGGTTCTTCCCATTGTCTTTGAGACTGAGAAGTTACTGCTGTTTGAGCTGTCTCGGTGGGATAAGTTTGAAATTCAAGTGTTTGAACTGCTGATTATTTGGATTTTTTTTTTTTAACTTTGGCACATTGATCTATCGAAACCTAGTGGGGAGAATTCTCCCCACATTGTCTCATGAGAAGACTCAACTTGCAACTGTGCCCTCCACACTATCCTTACTTCTGTCTTCACTCTGATACCAGAGTGCAGCCATGCAGATGGTTATTCCAGCTCTGGCCACCCCACTCCTTTCACCAAATTGCTCCTAACTGGAAGATGTCACTTTCCCCTTGTGGGCAGGAACCGATGCCAGTGGGAGGGATGTGCCCCTGACCATTAACGACTGCCTTTTATATTTTTAAATTTTTTTTTTTTTAAAGAATGGAGCTGTTGGGGAGGGACATGCATGCAATGTGAAAGACAAAATGCATTACACCTGTAGTGTAAAGTGGCCACTATGAATCCCTAGGTATGAGAGGAGGGAGACTGGCTGCAGCTTCAGCCACAGAATGGGGACTGGAAGACAGATCAGGAGTTCATTTCCCCTGCACAGTTTGGTTGTTAGACCTGTGTGTGTGTTTAAAAAAACAGAAGTCAGTGCTCACTTTTTGTATTTAAATATTAAAAACGATTCCAACTGAAAAAAAAATTCAAAGAAAGCTTAACAGCAGATTTAAACAGGAAAAAAAAATCAGTGAACTCAAAGACAGAACATATGAAATTATACAATTAGAGGAGCAAAAAGAAAAGTGAATAAAAAACAATGAAGAAGGCCTATCAGAACTATGAGACAACATCAAATAAGCTAACCTCAGCATAATAGGAGTTGCTAAATGACAGAAGAGAGAAAAAGGCCTAGCAATCATATTTAAGGAAATAATGACTGAAATTATCCCAAACATGGAGACAGAAAACAGCATCCAGGTATAGGAAGCTCAGGTCACCAGTCAAATTCAAGCCAAAATGTCATCATCAAGCCACATCATAATCCAATTAACAAGTTAAGGACAGAATATTAAAAGTAGCAAGAGAAAAGAAACATATCAAAATTAATGAAGTCTTAATACAACTTTCAGTTGATTTCTCAGCAGAAACCCTGGAGATCGGGAGAAGATGGGATAATGAGATTGACACTGTGAACTTTTTTTTCAAGAAGTGATGCCGAACATGAACAGGAAAACCAAAGGAATCTATGGACCCTTTGAAGGAAACAAAAGGCTGCAGCCCACACTGTGAGTCAGGTGAAGGGCTCCAAGTCCCCAGAATGTAAGAGGTGGGAAGTTTGCCTCTGGCATACACACCCCCACCAGGGATCCTCAAAGTTCACCTCACCAGGGAAGGCCCTAATCTCACCCAGTGCAGGAACTGACTTGGGGAGGGTAATGGAATATAAAAGTAGGAGCAGCAGTGGGAAGATCCTTGCATGCACTCCCAGATTCCAGTGCAGACCAAGAGCAGCCATTCCTTACTGATCTTAACAGGGGACCCTGCAGAGGATAGCCAAAAAGTTCAGCTGTTGGTCACAGGTTGAAAGAAGCTCCCAACAGAGTTTCACAATATAAGACAAACTCTCTTGGCTAGGGCCATGGTTGGGGAGAGTGAAAAGCAGACTTTGAGTACAGGAGTCCTGAGTGTAGTAGCTGTGGATGCAGGAGCTGGGTGTCTGGCTTTGCTGTAAACAGGGAGGAGTGTGGCCTGTAAGCCATGGTTGCGATTTCCCTGGGGAAAGCTTATGACTCCCAGTAGCTGTGAGTTCTGATTATAGACTGACTGGAACTCAGCTTTCTGCTGCCAGTGGAACACTGTGGGAGTGGATCTGCCTCACCAAATGAGTGGGAACTATGTGGGGCTTACCACTGCCTGCTACTCCCCACTCCCTACACAAACTCTTCTACATAGCAGAGGCAGCAATGCTCCCCATGGCACATACAACCCAGTGGCCTGAGACCCACTCCCATCCCCCAACACCCACTGGGGTTGCTGCTTGCCCTGCACAGGGAGACTCAGAGTACAAACCCAGCAGACCCAGTTTCCACCTGGCTTTGCCCTCTCACCTACCCTGGCTTAACACAAAGGATAGAATCTCTTGAAGCCTACATGGCCCTGCCCATTGCCCTATGAAACCAGAGTACCTCACCCTGGACAACATAAGGCAAACAGAAATCCCACTGCTATTCTCACAGTTGGAAGCGCTGCCATCTGGCTGGAGGCCAACCAACACAATCCACTACAGTATCTCCTGGTAGAATAGCACTGCACCCAGGAAGGAGAAAATAGCTGCATGATCTCAGCTATCACTACTGCCTGCACCACTCTGCTACCAGGAGGGCCTTATTCTGTCTGTGGGACCAGTTCATTACTACTCTTAACTGGTGTTCAAAAAAGCCAACACACTGAGGCTACCAATAACCAAGAACTTTCACAGAGTCTATGTCACTCTCCTGTCATCCCCATTAAAGCTGGTGCTGGTATCCACTGCTGGAAAACTTGAGGACAGGTCACATCACCTTGCAGACATGCCCCAACAGCACCCTGGAATGTGGCAACTTCACTGGGCAGTTAGAAAGAATTCTAAAAGCAGTAAGACAAAAGCATCAGGTAACCTAAAAAGAAAAAAACTATCAGACTAACAGCAGATTTCTCAGCAGTAACTATATTAGTCATATTAGATTGGGGAACACTCTTCAGCCTCCTTAAACAGAAAAAACTGTCAGCCAAGAATATCATATCCTGCAAAAGTAAGTTTCAACCTCCTTAAAACAGAATAACTGTCAGCCAAGAATTTTGTATCCTGCAAAACTAAGTTTTACAAATAAAGAAGAAATAAAGTCATTTTCAGACAAACGCTGAGGAAATTTGTCACTACCAAAGCAGCACTACAAGAAATACTAAAAGAATTCTAAACCTTGAAACAAAAGCCCAATATGCACCAAAATATAATTTCTTGAAAGCTTAAAACTCACAGGGCCTATAAAATAAAAACACAGTTAAAAAAATTAGGTAACAATTAACATGATGAAGAAAACAGTACCTCACATCTTAATATTAACATTGAATGTAAATGGCCTAAATGATCCACTGAAAATATTCACAATGGCAGAATGGATAAAAAAAATCACAACCCAAATCTCTGCTGTATTCAATAGACTCACCTAACACAGAAGGATTCATATAAACTCAAGGAAAAGGGATTAAAAAGGTATTGCACACAACTGGAAACCAAAAGTGAGCAAGAGTAGCTATTCTTATATCAGACAAAATACTTCAAAGCAACAACCATAAAAAGAAAAAAGACAACGATGGTCACTATATAGTGATAAAAAGATCAATTCAACAAGCAGATATTACAATCCTAAATTTATATGTACCAAACACTGGAGCTCGTAGAGTCATAAAACTATTACTACTACACGTAAGAAATAAGATAGCAAAACAGTAACAGTGGGACTTCAATAGACCACTGATAATACTCAAAAGATTTTGAGACAAAAAGTTAACAGAGAAACAATAGACTTAAATGACATGCTAGAACAAATAAACTTAATGGGTGTCTATAGTAAATTCTACCCAAGATCTTCAGAATACACATTCTTCTCATCAGCACATGGAACATTCTCCAAGACAGATCATATAATAGGCCACAAAACAAATCTTGATAAATTTTATAAAATAAAAATCTTATCAAGTATCTTCTCAGACCAAAAAGAATAAAACTAGAAATCAATTCCAAGAGGAATTCTTGAAACTATACAAATACATGGAAATTAAACAACATGCTCCTGAATGATATTTGGGTCAATAATGAAATTAAGATGGAAATTTAAAAATTGTCTGAAACAAGTGAAAATGGAGATACAATATACCAAAACCTCTTGAATACAGCAAAAACAGTGCTAAGACAGAAGTTTTTAACGTTAAATACCTACATCAAATAAAAATAAATATCACAAGTTAACAACCCAACTTTGCTCCTGAAGGATGTAGAAACACAAGAACAAACCAAACCTAAAACTAGCAGAAGGAAAAAAAATAACAAGGATAAGAGCAGAACTAAATGAACTGAGACTTAAAAATAATACAATGTAAATTAGTTCAACCAGTCTGGAAGACAGGGTGGTGATTCCTCAAGGATGTAGAACCAGAAATACCATTTGATCCAGCAATCCCATTACTGGGTACATAGCCAAAGGATTATAAATCATTCTACTGTAAAGACACATGCACATGTATGTTTACTGCAGCACTGTTCACAATAGCAAAGACTAGGAACAAACCCAAATGCCCATCAATGATAGACCAGATAAAATAAAATGTGGCACATATATACCATGGAATACTATGCAGCCATAAAAAGGATGAGTTCATGTCCTTTGCAGGTACATGGATGAAGCTGGAAACCATCATTCTCAGCAAACTAACATAAGAGTAGAAAACCAAACACTGCATGTTCTCATCATAAGTGGGAGTTGAACAATGAGAAAACATGGACACAGGGAGGGGAACATCACACACTGGGACCTGCTGAGGACTGGGGGGCTCAGGGAGGGAAATCATTAGGGAAATAGTAATGTAGATGACGGGTTGATGGGTGTAGCAAACCACCATGGCACATGTATACCTGTGTAACAAACCTGCACATTCTGCACATGTATCCCAGAACTTGAAGTATAATTTCAAAAAGAAATAATAATAATACAATGGATCAACAAAATGAAAACTCGGTTCCCTGAAAAGAGTTTTAAAAATTGATATATCACTATCTAGATTAACCAAGAAAAAAAATCCAAGTAAACATAATCAGATATGAAAAAGGAGACATAAGAACTGATACCACAGAAATTTAAAAAGATTATCAGAGTACATGAATAACTATACACTCAAAAAGAGAAAAACCTAGAGGAAATGGATAAATTTCTGGAAACATACAACTTTCCACGATTGAACCAGGAAGAAACAGAAATCCTGAACAGACCAATAAGGAGTAGTAAGATTGAACTAGTAATAAAAATCTCCCAATTTAAAAAAAAAAAAAAAAA
>NW_012104576.1:2461528-2462280 GCF_000951045.1 Mandrillus leucophaeus
ATGGGGCCTGACGGAGATGTTTCCGGAGAGGGTCCGGTCCGCGGCCGGAGCCACTTTTGATCTTTCCCTCTTTGTGGCTCAAAAAATGTACAGGTTTTCCAGGGCAGCCTTGTGGATTGGGACCACTTCCTTTATGATCCTGGTTCTTCCCATTGTCTTTGAGACTGAGAAGTTACTGCTGTTTGAGCTGTCTCGGTGGGATAAGTTTGAAATTCAAGTGTTTGAACTGCTGATTATTTGGATTTTTTTTTTTTAACTTTGGCACATTGATCTATCGAAACCTAGTGGGGAGAATTCTCCCCACATTGTCTCATGAGAAGACTCAACTTGCAACTGTGCCCTCCACACTATCCTTACTTCTGTCTTCACTCTGATACCAGAGTGCAGCCATGCAGATGGTTATTCCAGCTCTGGCCACCCCACTCCTTTCACCAAATTGCTCCTAACTGGAAGATGTCACTTTCCCCTTGTGGGCAGGAACCGATGCCAGTGGGAGGGATGTGCCCCTGACCATTAACGACTGCCTTTTATATTTTTAAATTTTTTTTTTTTTAAAGAATGGAGCTGTTGGGGAGGGACATGCATGCAATGTGAAAGACAAAATGCATTACACCTGTAGTGTAAAGTGGCCACTATGAATCCCTAGGTATGAGAGGAGGGAGACTGGCTGCAGCTTCAGCCACAGAATGGGGACTGGAAGACAGATCAGGAGTTCATTTCCCCTGCACAGTTTGGTTGTTAGACCTGTGTGT
>NW_012104576.1:2465012-2469638 GCF_000951045.1 Mandrillus leucophaeus
AAAAAAAAAAAAAAAAACCACAGAACTAGATGGATTGACAGCCAAATTCTACCAAATGTGCAAAGAGGAACTGGTACCAACCCTGTTGAAACCGTTCCAAAAATTATAAAAAAGAGAGAATCCTCTATAATTCATTCTATGAAGCCACCCTAATACCAAAGCTGAACAGGGACACACAAAAAACTACAGACCCAAATCCCTGCTGATTATAGTTGAAAAAATCTTCAACAAAATGCTAGCAAACCAAATCCAATAGCACATCAAAATATAATATACCATGATTAAGTGGGGTTTATTCCAGGGATTCAAGGACGGTTCAATATATGAAAATAAATAAATGTGATTCAACACATAAACAGAATTAAAAATAAAGCCCTTTTGATAATCTCAACATACGCAAAAATGGTATTTGATAAAGTTCAGCATTTCTTCAGGATAAAAATCTTCAATCAACTAGGTATAGAAGAAACATACCTCAAAATAATAAAGGCCAGATATGACAAACCCACAGCCAACATCATACTGAACACAGAAAAGTTAAAAGCAGTCTTCTAAGAAGTGGAACAAGGATGCCCACTTTCACCACTCCTATTCAACATAATACTGGAAGTCCTACGCAGAGCAGTCAGGCAAGAGAAAAAAATAAAAGACATCAAAATAGGAAAACAGGAAGTCAAATGATCTTTGTTCACTGATAATATGATCTAATATCTAGAAAAACCTAAAGACTTCTCCAAAACTCTTAGATTTCATAAACAAATTCAGTAAAGTTTCAGGATACAAAACCAATGCACAAAAATTACTGGCATTTCTGTATACCTTAACAAGCTGAGAATCAAATCAAGAAGGCAATCCCATTTACAATAGCTACAAATAAAATACTTAGGAATATATTTAACCAAGGAGGAGAAAGATCTCTACAAGGAAAAATACAGAATACTGATGAAAGAAAGGAATTAATGTTATTTAAATAGCTATACTTGTAATGTTAAATACAAGAATTAAATACATACTTGTAATATTTAAATAATGTTATTTAAATAGCCATACAATCTTGTAAGCATACTGCATTCTTTTCAATTTTTTTTCTTCTCTGTATTTTCAAAAGCCTGTCTTTGAGTCAGTAATCCTTTCTTCTACTTGATCACTTCTGCTGTTAAGATAAACTCTGATGCATTTTTGTATATGTCCATTTTATTTCTCAGCTCCAGAATTTCTGGGTGTTTCTAAAGTTATTACTTCAAACTCTTTGTTAAATTTCTCTGACAAATTTCTGTATTCCTTCTCTATGTTATCTTGAAGATCATTCAGCTTCCTCAAAACAGCCATTTTAAATTCTCTAAAAGGTCACATATCTCTGTTTTGCCAGAACTGGTTACTGATGCCTTATTCAATCAGTTTGGGGAGGTTATATTTTCCTATATATTCTTGATGCCTGTGGACATTTGTTAATGTCTGGGCATTGCAAAGTTTAGGTATTTATGCTAGTTTTTGCAGTCTGAACTTGCTTGTACCCATCCTTCTTCAGACAGCTGACTTTTTGGTTCTATGAAGGTGCTCTCTTGTATGGATAGTTGCTCAATTTGATATTCCTGCAGGGAGAAGAGGAGGATGACTGCTGGAGCATTCTATTCAGCCATCTTGCTCTGCCTCCACTTCACAAATAAATTTGTAAAGGAATAGATAGTTGTTCTATTTTGGTTTTTAAATTTCTTCTAAAAGAAGCCAAGGCAGAAAATACAATCAATAGTTTAGAAAAACACATTTTATACCACTTGGCTCCCTGAAATATATCTCATTTGGACAAAGAATCACATTTAACATGACCAGTGTATAAATATTAGGTAAAAAGCAAAATATAGTATGAACATATCATATCTCTTACAACCCCCAGAACAGTGGCTGAACAAAAATTTAATGGAAAAGTAATATGGTTTGCATATGTCTCCCCTCCAAATCTCATGTTGACACTTGATCACCAATGTTGGATATGTGCCCAGTGGGAGGTGTTTTGGCTATGGGATAAAATTAGTCATGAATGGCTTGGTGTCCTCTCCACAGTAATGAGTGAGTTGTTACTCTATTAGTATTAGTTCATGCAAGATCTGGTTGTTGAAAAGAGCCTGGCAGGATTAGAGCAAGATGGCTGATGGAAGTCTACACTATTGATCCCCCTTACAGAAACATCAAATTTTAACAACTAACAACACAAAAAAGCACCATCACAAGAACCAAAAATCAAGAGAGTATTCATAGTACCTGGTTTTAACCTCATATTGCTGAAAGGGGTACTGAAGAGAGTAGGCTGGGAGAGAGGAGGTAATGTAGCAGAAGTGGAGACCATGGGTATTTGGCTACATCATATATTTTACTTGTGTCTTCAGAGCCTGCTTGAGCACTGTCTCATGTACACCACTTCTATTTGATGATGGAGTACTACCTGCATGTCAAACTATTTGGAGGGTGAGATAACACCCAGTTCATGGTGGGCAGCTCAGATTGCTTGGCAACTTGGTGGTCCATGGTTAAGTGTTCAGTTTCTACTAACACCCAATAGCAGGCAAAGAACTGTTATACAAAAAGGATAATTATTTCCAGAGAATGAGATGGCTTTGCTCCAAGGGGCCTGCACTGTTATTCACCTATAGGAACTTGCCAAGGGCTCTAAAGAGCATCCCTATCTGCTACTGTCACTTCCAGCACCACTGGATCTGTAGGATCATGTTTTCCAAGTGGAAGAGCACCCTGTACCTGTTACAGAACCTTCTCTTGTTCTTGGTCCCACTCAAAACTAACAGATTTCCAGGTCACTCAGTAAGTGAGCCACAGTAGCACGCCCAAATAAGGAATATGTTGCCTTAATATACAGAGAGGTCAAATAGGCATTATACCTGTTTTTTGGTAGGAGAGGCCAGATGCAACAATTTTTCCTTATTTCAGAAGGAATATCTTGACATGTCCCATTCCACTAGACTTCTAAAAATTTCATGATGTAGAAGGCCCCTAAATTTTTTGAATGCACGTCCCACCTCCTGACATGCAAATATCTTACTAATATATCTAGACTACTTTTTACCCAAGAGGTCCAGTCAGCATATCATCAATGTAACAAACACATATGATATCTTGCAGAAAGGCTTTCAAGTTCCTGGCAAACTAAATTATGATATAGAGTGGGAGAACTAATTTACCCTCAAGGTAGGACAGTCAAGATGCATTGTTAGACTTTCCAGCTAAAAGAAAACTGCTTCTTCACTATAGGAAAGCAGAAAATAAAGCAATTTTCCAGATCAGTATTTGCATACCAATTACCAGGGGATATGTTAATTTGCTCAAGCAATGAAATCATTATTTAGTACAGTATCTATAATTAGAATCACCGTCTATTTAAATTTATGATAATCCACTGTTATTCCCTGAGATCCATCTGTTTTCTGAACAGGCCAAATAGGTGAGTTGAAGGGTGTGGTTGAAATCACAACCCCTTCATTTCTCAAGTCCTTGATGAAGTCACTAATCTTCCAGATCTCTCTGGGAATGTAATATTGCTTTTGGTTTACAATTTTCCTAGGTAGAAGCAGTTCTAGTAGCTTCTAATTGGCCTCTTCTAACATAATGGTCCTTACTCCACAGGTCAGGAAACCAATGTGAAAATTCTGCAAGTTGATGAGTATATTTATTCAATTATACATTCACGAACTGGGGAAATGACAAGAGGATAAGTTCAGCTCCCACTGGATCCATTGTGAGACAGATCTGTGCTAAAATTCCATTGATCACTTGCCCTCCATAGCTTCCTTTCCAGTGGACCATCATGACATTTTTGACCTTTTGGAATTAGTGTCAGTTCAGAGGCACTGTCCATTAATCCTTTAAAAATCTTATTTTCTTTTATATGTTGCATAGTAGCCCCAGCAAAAAGGCCATAGGTCCCTTTGAGGAAGGCTGGGAGAAAAATTAAAGGTATGAATTTTTGGCAGTATACTGGGTCCTTCCTCAAGGGTACCCTTCCTTCAAGGGGTCCTGAGTGTCAACTTGATCAAGTCTGGGAATTGACTGAGAGGCCATGACTGTGTTTTTATTATTTAAATTAGACTTTTGTCCACTTGATCTAGAACTCTTCTCCTTATACAGATTAAGAAGGAATTTAGCAGATTGACCATTTATGTCACTTCAGTAAACACAATGATCAACTAGCCAATGCCATAGATAACTCAAGCCAGACTATTCTGATTTCTACTTTGACTCTGATTTCCATTGTGGTAACTGTTTGTAACACTGTTGTTTCAGATGTTTAAACACCACTACTTGGCCTCTGAGACCCAATTATTCCTATTGCATCTAGGATTCCCAATTCAGTAGCAGCAACATCCAGTGTGATTTCTGACCAATAGAGAAGAGCAACCACAGGGCTGTTTGAGAATGCTTGGGCTGTCTTCACATTTCTCACAGTTGTGGTGAAAGGTATGTCCTCTGGACCCTCCTAAAAGGGTTAGCAGATTTTTTTTTTTTTTTGAGGATATTGTCCAAATATTAAATTTATATTTAATTAAATTATTTGGTTTATTTTAATTACATTATTTGATTATTATTATTTTTTATTTTTATTTTTATTTATTTATTTAA
>NW_012104576.1:2471248-2473984 GCF_000951045.1 Mandrillus leucophaeus
CCATGAGCATGGTATGTTCTTCCATTTGTTTGTGTCCTCTTTTATTTCACTGAGCAGTGGTTTGTAGTTCTCCTTGAAGAGGTCCTTTACATCCCTTGTCAGTTGGATTCCTAGGTATTTTATTCTGTTTGGGTTAGCAGATCTTAAATGATAAATCCACAATAACATTCCAATTTTCCTAGGCCTTTGAATCCCTTGCTTTTCAGTAAACCAAGGCAATTCTGCATTTCAGCTTCACTTAGTATAGGCCACCTTTTGGTCCATGTTTCAGCCAACCAAACTGACTGTTACAGTCCTTTGTAACCTCCATGCTGCAACATTAAACCAACAATCTCTGCTTAGTGATAAATAAATTATACCATATCAATAAATTTGGTGTGATCTAACTTTGTTCTTTTCATCTTCATCCTATACATGCAATATTGATTCCCAAACATATTCCCCTGATTTCTGTCTAAACAAATTAGAAAAATTATGTAGTTCTTTTGGAATGCAGTGCACCTTCTCATGAGTCAAACTTTGTACTTAATCTTTAGGGGGCTGGTAGGACTTGAGTCTAATTATAGGTCTACAGGCAAAAAAGGGTGGTGGGGTTGAGTCTTGAGGAGAATCAGAAGTGTTTTGCAAGGTAAGTATCTCAAGGGAGGCAATTATAGTTTCTTTGGACAAAGCAGGATTAATCTCTTCCAACAGGAATGAAGGAATGGAAAGGCTGCTTCAGCTTTTTTGTTTTGTTTTGTTTTATTTTCTTTTTTAGAGACGGAGTCTCGCTCTGTTGTCCAGGCTGGAGTGAAGTGGCGCCATCTCGGCTCACTGCAAGCTCCGCCTCCCGGGTTCCCGCCATTCTCCTGCCTCAGCCTCCCAAGTAGCTGGGACTACAGGCGCTGGTCACCACGCCCGGCTAATTTTTTGTGTTTTTAGTAGAGACGGGGTTTCACCGTGTTAGCCAGGATGGTCTCAATTTCCTGACCTTGCGATTCGCCCGCCTTGGCCTCCCAAAGTGTTGGGATTACAGGCGTGAGCAGCAACCGCGCCCAGCCCTGTTTTTTTATTGTATATATTTATGGGGTATGAGTGGTGTTTTGATACATGTATATATTGCAGAATGATTAAATCAAGTTAATTATCACCTCACATACCAATTTTTGTAGTAAGAATAAAGTCTACTCTCTTAGCAATTTTCAAGTATACAGAATATTTTATTAACTATAATGACCATGCTATACAGTAGCTCTCCAGAAATTAATACTCCTATCTGAAATTTTGTGCCCTTTTGTAACATCTCCCCATTTCTCCCCCTTCCCCCAGCCTCAGGTAACCACCATTCCACCTTCTACTTCCATGAGTATGACTTTTTAGATTCAACATATATGTGAGATCGTGCAGTATTTTTCTTTATGTGCCTGGCTTATTTCACTTAGCATGTCTTCCAGGTTCATCCATGTTGTTGAGAATGGTAGTATCTCATTTTTAAAAGGAAGAATAATATTCCATTGTATGAGAACACCACAATTTCTTTACCAATACATCCACTGACAAACACGTTGTTTTCATATCTTGGGGTTATTGTGAGTACTGTTGCATGGACACAGGGATGCAAATATCTTGACTAGGTATTTATTTCATTTCCTTTGGATATGTACCCAGAAGGGGAATTGCTGGGTTATATGGTAATCCTATTTTTAATTTTTTAAAGAAACTCCCTATTGTTTTTCACCACCTGTACCGTATATAAGGATTCTGTTTCTCCATAACCTCACCAACATGTTATCTTTTTGATAACAGCCATTCTAATAGGTGTGTGATGATAACTCATGGTTTTTATTTGCATTTCCCTGATGATTAGTGATGTTGAGCATCTTTTCATATGCCTGTTGACCATTTGTATGTCTTATTTCAAAAAGTGTCTATTTAGGTTCTTTTCCCATTTTTATCAGACTATTATTGTTATTTTGCTGTTGAGTGTGTGAGTTCCTTACATATTTTGAATATCAACTGCTTATCTAACAATATATGATTCACAAATGTTTTTTCTCTGAATCTGTTGCTGTCTTTTCATTTTCTGCATTGTTTCCTTTGTCCAGAAAAGTTTTAGTTTCATTATACTTCCACTTGTATACTTTTGCTTTTGTGTCTCAGGCTCTTGGTTAGATATCCAAAAATTATTGCCAAGATCAATATCAAGAAGTTTTTCCCTTATGTTTTCTTCAAGGAGTTTTATAGTTAAAGGTGTTATGTTTAGGTCTTCAATCCATTTTTTTGTGTGTGAATGTTATAAAATAAGGTCCAGTTTCATTATTTTGCGTTTGAGTATTCAGATTTCCCAACACTATTTGTTAAAGAGATGGCCATTCTCCCACTGTGTCTTCTTGATGGCCTTGTGAAAATTAGTTGACATATATGGTTGTGTTTATTTCTGGGCCCTCTATTCTCTTCCATCAGTCTATATATCTGTTTTTATACCAGTACCATAGTTGTTTTTTAAAAATATTTTTATATTTTAAAATCGCTCTGTAATACAATTTGAAACCAGAAAGTGTGATGCCTGTAACTTTGTTTTTCTTTTTAAAGACTGTTTTGGCTTTAAAACAATTGTATTACAAAGACATCACAAGAGTGATGTCTGTTGTGATTCTATGGAAGTAATCGAATTTTTGTTTTCTGTTTCTCTAAAAATGTAATTGGAATATTGATAAGCACTGTGTTGAATCTATGTGACTCTGGGTAGTGTGTGTG
>NW_012104576.1:2474069-2483729 GCF_000951045.1 Mandrillus leucophaeus
GTGTATATATATATCAGGCAGCTTCTGGAAGAGTGTGCCAACAAACTACTTCCAGGAAGAAACTAGATTCTGGGGACCTATAACTAGCCACGAGAAGTGCTCGCACACTCATTCAAAACTATCTCTTTGCTCTCTCTTCTGTAGGCAAACTCATGACTTCCAAGTTCCCTCCACTCCCTGAAGTAGGTAATTTAAGAGCCAAACCCTCTGGCAGAAACTGTAAATGTTGCAGAACTCTATATGTGGTCCAAACCCTTCATTCCTCTGGAAGAAGTTATGAGTTGTGGATTATTTCCCAACTGTATGACATTGTGCTTAGGATGAAGTTTGTGCATGAGTCTTTGCTTTCCCTACCCATTAGGTGGATATTTTTTCAGTTTCCCAATGTGTAGGAGTCACTCAACCACTTTCTGGCTCTCAGAGAGAATTGATCCATGCAGAAATGTTTATTCTCTGCATCTGTGGGAGGGAGAAAAGTAAGGAACCTCCTATTCCACCATGTTGCTGACATAAGTCTCTAGAAAGCCTGCTTCTAATGGCAAGGAGGACTCAGCAGAGTTTAGAAGTAAACATCCCTAGCTTCATTAGGATCTTCCCATATTTCCTCATTCCAGTTTTTAGGATTTTGTTCTATCCTAATCAATGCTCTCATTTTAACAGAAGATATTCTATAAAATTGGGAATTCAACTTGCATTATAATTCAGTCACTCACAGGATGAGACTCTGGGTATGGTTTTCAGCAATCTGAGCTAGTTTTCAGCAATCTGTAGCTATAGGAGACCAGGGTTTCTTTCAGGTTAGTCATAGAAAGTTGTAGGTCATTATGTGGCTCTTGGGATGGAAATTTGAATTCCAAGCTCATCCTTTTCTTTCCCCACTTTGTCTAACATAGTAAGAGTAACCAGCTAATATCATTATACTCATTACTTTGGCAAAAATATGTTAAGGTATCAAATAAATGGTCACTCAGAAACCTGCTATTTTTAAGTATTTGATCAGGAGTATCCAGTGGTGGTATTTTGTGTCCTATTACCATATGATGCCACGGTATCAGTGCTCTCTTTACTACTGGAGATAGAGTTATTTCTGCATTTAAAACTAATAATATTGGCGAACTAATTCCCAAAACCCCAGAACCAATTCAGAAAATTCATCCTTAAAATTATGTTCCTTTAGAATCATTCCTGGTACCAAAATATGTATTAGTGAGGGTTCTCCAGAAGCAGAAAGGAGAGAGGGAGAAAGAGTGAGAGAAGTTTTAAGGAACTGTCTCATGGGATATTTAGGGCTGGCTGGCAGGCTGGAAACTGTGGCAGGAGTCAACATTTCAGTCTTAAGTCAAAGGCATTGTGGAGGCAGAATTCCTTCTTTGGGGATCTCAGTCTTTTCTCTCAAGACCTTCACCTGACTCAATGAGGTTCACCCACATTATGGAAGGTAAGCTGCTTCCCTCAAAGCCTGGTGATTTAAATGTTAATTATATCTAATACAAACACCCTCACAGTAACATCTAGACTTGTGTTTGACCATGCAACCAGGTACTAGAGTCTAGTCAAGCTGACATAAAACTACCACAGTTGGCCATCCGCTTGGAAAAGGCCATTCAGGAAAGAGCACTTATTAATCTTATGCATTATACCAGAAACAACTCTGAGAAATTATAAAACCATCTCTAAGAGGGGCTCTATGCTATGCTACTTACCATGGAGCCTAATACCATTAAAGATGAATGGAGAGGTGTTTTAGAAGCTCAAGCAATAGGGGTACACCAATGGAAGTTCTAGAGACAGTTTAAAGGCAGGCAAGATGTTTATGGGAAATGTGGCTTTTCTGTATCAAGTACCATAGACCCTTTTATTCCTTTATTAGTAGATGCACATGGTCAATATAGGTGAAGAGAACAAAAGAAACAAGGTATGTGGTAGCTGCTGGGTGCCCCAGTGAGACAGACACTGTGCTTTCTGTATTCCCTCTTCTTTATTATGTTAAGAAGCCAAATAAATGTAATATTAGTTTAAAGTCTGTTTTGTCTAGTGAATTTATTATAGCCTGAAACTGACAATGATTGGGAGTACCATAATCGTTACTTTTAGAGAATAAAATAAAATTACTTCCATTTTTCTGAATTCATATGTTATATTATTAATATATTGCCATACCAGTGTTGTTAAATATACTGATTATCACCGTGACTAGCACACAATTTGGGGTCTTTCTCTCATAGTTTAGCTGAAAATAGATGTTGAGGAAGTCAGAATTAAGGTGAAGGAATACTTCTATCTTCTATTTACTTTCTATTTCAATTTGTGTTGTGTGTGCAGGGTGGGGTGATAATCTTTATTTTGAACCTTTCTGAGCCATCTTGTTTTGGGTGTTCATTTCTTAAAAACATTATTA
The DNA here is from genome assembly GCF_000951045.1 of Mandrillus leucophaeus. NCBI lineage: Eukaryota > Metazoa > Chordata > Mammalia > Primates > Cercopithecidae > Mandrillus > Mandrillus leucophaeus. The sequence goes on from NW_012104576.1 coordinate 2,476,468, forward strand.
CTATACTTTTAATAACGCATGTATTTTTACATTTAGCTTCTCCAAAATTGAAGTACATTACAATAAATGAAAAATAAAGCACTGTTTCACAATTTGTTAACATTTCTGCTTCCTTATGTTACCTAAAAAGGACATGTCTCATAATCAGTAACATGATACTAGTTAAACATGATAATTGCATTATGCGTTTTTATATAATTTAAGAATGCTTATATAAAATGTGAATTTAAATTATTTGATATACTTACTGTATGTCTTTCATTAAGCTTTCTTGGTTTTTTGACCCTATGTTTTTGTAGACAATTATATTTTTGATCATTTATATAATGTTGGGCCTTTACATATCATATTTCAGTTTTATGAGTTAATTAGCATTAGATAAGTTGTGAGCATGTTTGAATCTGTTTCTCTGTCAATATTAAGAGTTAGATATCGGAAATAGGATTTCCCAGCCCTATGAAAGAAAGCAAAAGTATTTATAACAATCACATACCTTATGAAATACACGTGCTGGATGGATTAAAAACTGCATGTAAAAATAAGCAAATGCTAAAAGAAAACATAGAAAAATATCCATATAACCTTGAAGTTAAAGGGACATTTCTAAGTAAGAACAGAAACATAGAATTGTAAATAAAGTAGAAACATACAAGACCACAATAAATTGAAAAAATATGTGCCAACATATAAAAGATAGAACTATAAAATGATTTTAAAAGTATGTGCTATCTGACTTATTTTGTTAATATATAAAAGCACCTAGAATGTTTTTAAAAAGCAGACAACCTAATAAAAAATGGGCAAAGGGTACAACATAACAGAAAAGGAAATGAAAAGAGGTAAGGAATAAAAGATGTTCTGCCTAACTAGTAGTCATGAAAATGCAAGAAAAAAAGAGAAAGATGATTTTCACCCATGACTAAACATGCTATTAACTGATACAGAAAGCATGAAAAAAGCAAATAATGATGGCTGAACACACAAATTCAAACTTATTAACACTTTAACATTTTTGTTATTTTGATTAGTTTGGAGTGAGAAAGCAATTTAAGAGTATAAATGGAAGTAAAATATTTCTAAGGTTCTTTTATTTGTAATGGAGCTAAAGATACTGATTAGCTTTAGACATAGCAAAAATTATGTATAAGACTAAATAAATTTGTTAAGACAAAAAATTGAGGACAAACAAATAATGGAATGTAAAGTTTCAGTCTGGTAGAGAAGAAAGGAAGGAAACAAAACTTGAAAAATAAAACACTCAAAAAAAACCCAAACAAATATATAAATAGATACAAATCAAAAGGTTTGCAGGAAACATTGTATAATTTATCTGGCAGGGAAATCCAATTCTACCAATAACAACATTTATTATATACTATTTAAGTTGAAATAGTATAATAACATTTATTATACTATTAATACTACTAGTAATTATATTACTAATAAAACTATTAGATACTAAGTAATACTAATACTAAAATGCTATTAGTATTAAGAACTATTAGTATTACTAAATAGTAAATCTGTTATATACTTAAAACTACACAAAAACATACCATATATTTCTATGAAATAAAGGATGTACATAAAAATAAGATTTTGCTTAGCTCTGAAAGTAAAAAAGATAACTGAGAATGATGGTAATCAAATAACATGAGGGGAGGGGTCTTTAGCTTTATGTGTAACATTATAATGTTAAGATAAAGGATTGTGAGTTATATAGTATCCACACACTCACAAAAATTGATGATAGATAGATAGATAGATAGATAGATAGATAGATAGATAGATAGATAGACAGACAGACAGACAGACAAACGCCTAGAAGCCAATATGACAGTTAACAAAGGCCAATTCTGAGTCTGGTTTGTAGGCATATTAGTGACTGTTATTTTCTTCTTTGTGCTTTTTCATAATGTTCAACCTTGCCACAATAATAAAAGGAAACATATCAAAACAATCAGGTCCAGAGTAAAGGTAAGTTTGGTTTGGAACATGTTGAATCCTAGGAGTCTGTGGATTCCAACACCTAGTGCAGGGGCAGGTATGAGTGTATGTAGGAGGATACCCAGCCAGCATTGCACATCCAGCTGAGATTGACCTAAATGTTTTGTGAATGGATCTAATTTCTATAATTGAGAGGGTCTGGGTTTTTTACTTTTTTCAAATGTGTTCCTGGAAAAATCTGAGTAAGGCAAGTGTGATGGAAATAAAACAGTCCTGGAGAATTGAAGATGATAGTGAATGAAGAATTAAAGTCACTAAAAACAGTATGGAATGATGTTAATAAATAAGGACTTCAAAGTTTAAAAGCTAAAGCAAGACAAACAATAACCTAGAAAAGAGAAATCTCACATTCAAATATTGGCTACTCTACCTATAAACCATGTGATGATATTGGTCAAATCATTTAACCACAGTATTTTAGAACTGAGAAGTACAGGTCAAGGAACAGCAGTTTCAAGGTCAGGTGAGGGCCTGTTCCTCATAGATGCTGCATTATCTGTGTCCTTACATACACATATGGAAGAGTGACAAAGATGAATGCTGTGCCCTTACATGGTTGCAAGACAAAAGGGACTAGGACTTCCCTTCTACCTCTTTTAGGAGGGTACTAATCCCATTCATAAGGGTAGAGTCCTTGTGACTTAATCATGTCCCAAAGGCCCCACCTCTTAATACCATCACATTGGGTCTTAGGTTCCAATATATGAATTTTAGGGAAAAACATACATTCAGATCATAGCATTCCACCTCTAGTCCTCCAGAATTCATGTACATCTCACACATAAAGTATGTTCATTGCATCTCAATAGTCCCAATAGTCTTAACTAGTTCTAGCATCAACTCAAAAAGTCTAAAGTCCAGAGTCTCATCTAAATATCATCTAAATCAGACATGGGTGAGAATCAAGATATGATTCTTCCAGAGGCAAATTTCTCTCCATCTGTGAATGTGTGACATCAAACAAGTTACATGTTTCTAAAATACAATGGTGGGATAGACATAGGATAGACATTTTTATTACAAAAGGAAGAAATAGGAAAAAATAAAGGATAATGGATCTTGACCAAATCCAAAACCTAATGGGGCAAACATAAAGTCTTAAGGCTTCATAATAATATTATTTGCCTTAAAGTCCTGGCTTCTGGACACACTGGCATGGACGTTGGGCCCCTAAGGCTCTGGGCAGCCCTGCCTCCATGGCTTTGATGGGCTCTGCCCATACAGTAACACTCATGGATTAAGCCTGAGTGCCTGCAACTCTCCCAGTCTAGTATTGCATGCTGGTGGCTCTGCAGTTACGAGGTTGTGGAAGAAGTACTGCCCCAACAGCTCTACTAGGCATTGCCCTAGTGGGGTATCACAGAAGTGGCTCTGTACCAACAGCTCCACTAGGCATTATCATACTGGGGGCACTCTGTGTTGGTTCCACCCCTGTGGTAGTTTTCTATCTGGGTCCTAAGCTTCTTTAAGGCATCTTTTGAAATCTAGGTAGAGGTAGCCATGCCCCCACAGCTCTTGCACTCTCTGCAGAGTTAGTAGTACATGGATAGCACCATACAGGTTTATGTCTTGTACATTCTAGAGGGGTGATGTGAGCCACACCTATGCCCTCATGAGCCACAGCTGGGGTGGCTAAGAAGCACTGTGTCTGAAAGTGGGGAACAAAGACTTGAGGTGGCACTGGACAGCAAGCTCCAAGATCCCAAGGGCACCTGAGGCCCCACCTTTGAAATAGTTCTGGGCTTCAGGCCTTGACACTATGGGCCTTGATGGAAGGGGAAGTCCCAATGATTTCGTAAGTGCATTCAGAGTTATTCTCCCAATGTCTTGTTGAATACCATCTGTCTTGCTTCTCTCCATACTAATCTCTTCATCAAACAATCACTTGGCCACACTCTTGGTGTTCTCTCCCAAAGGAGCTCTCTCAATTTGACCAGTCTGAAAATTTTCCAAATCTTCACATGCTGTTTCTCTTCTGATTATAAATTCTGTCTTTAATTTATCTTTTAATGCATTTTATTAAACATAGTCAATAGAAGTCATGCTGCACCCTAAAGACTTGGCTTAGAGATTTCTTCCACCAAATATCCTGTTTTATCACTCGTATATTTTTCCTCTCATAAAACACTAGGATGCAAACACAATTCAGTCAAGATATTTCCCACTTTATAACAAGGATGGCATATCCTACAGTGGCTGATAGCACATTCCTCATTTCTAAGACCTCATCAGAATGGCCTTCACTGTCCATATTTCTAACATTCCGCTCACAATTACTTAAGTAATCTCTAATAGCTCTATAAAATTCCTAGAAAAGTGTTTCCCAAACTGGTACTCCATGAAATACTAGTATAAGAAAAAGAAAAAGGCAGATTCCTTCACCAAATAAATTTAAGAAATACAGTATAAGAATTAGAATATTAAAAAATATGAGAAGAGTGGTGTTAATAGCTTTACAGCATTCATTAACTCTGTGAAACTCTAATTTTTGGTAAATTGTTTTAAAATATTCATCCTAAAGGAAAATTCAACTTTAAAGCCATAAATAGAGCTGAGTCACATTTATAACATATTTTTAAACAATCAAGTGCTCTATGTCTATTATTTTAAAACATATTTATCAACATAATACATACTTCTCAATTTTTGGTATTGGTCAACTTCACTTGTCTGAATTTGATCCATGCGTCCTGCAGCTGATTCTACACTTTCAGGTGTAAAACTCCTATCTGGCAGTTTATCCGTATCTTGATCTACCAAGATTAAAAGAAAAAAAATTTTTAGTAAATTAAATACAGAAATAACTATTGAAACTTACCTACTATAGCCTAATCTCAAGAAGACTCTAATTTCTAAAGTTTAGGAACATATTAATACATCATTATGTCAAATAAGAAGAGAAAAATTATCTCTATTAATATCTGAAGTTAATTTGACAAATTTCACATCTATCCTGATAAAACTCTTTGAAAAAGTAGAATTATAGATTTACTCCTAGACATTTACTCCCTTAAGATAGAATACATTTCAGTCTCCACCCAAAAGCTAAGATTTTGGTTTCTAGTGAAACACCAAAAGCCATTACTATTAAAATTATGAACGAAACAAAAATGTAACTCATTATTGTTTTCTTTAGCAATTACCCATTTCTGGTAAAGTTGGTAATATAATGCAGAAATGCAATAAAGTAGAAATTTTGATTTTCTGCTAAGTTTACTTGTATGACCAAACATACTCATACAATGTTGATTAAAACTAACAATAGATTTGCCTGTATTGATTTGTTTTATGAATTTTTTATAATAAAAAATTAAAAGAGAAAAAAGTATATATATCTGGGTCAGAGAGATTGTACATATTCAATGTCAATGAAACTCATAGATATATTTTTATTTTCTAATATAATTGGTACATATTTTCATAAAGATGTCTCCAAATGTCTAAACATTATCTACATCTTCCTGTAACACTGAGATCTGTTTCTCTGTACCCCTCCCAACTGATACTATATACTTACAGTATTTATTTTATAAATGATTTTAACTGAATTTTTTATTATTGATATAAATGTATTTGATTAACAATAGGGATAAAATATCTGCTGTCCATTTTTCTGTTGGAGAAATTTATTTTAAAAATTTCTTTTAATATATTTTTTATTAAAGAAATAATCTAAAATAAATGTTAAAATATTTTTACATAAAAGTTATACCCTTTTGACTGTAACAAAATTTTGATGTTTGCTTTTTAATTTTGATTTTGGTGTTTCTGTGCACAGAAATTTTAAATTATTATTTAGCCAATTTTTAATGATCTTTCCTTTATGTTCGTATCTATGAAGTCATACCTAGGGTAACCTTCCTAAGAATGAGACTAATTTACATTTTCTTTCACTGTTTGATTTTTCATAGTACTTATTTATAACCTAGAAAATCAGTTTTTTGAATAGTAAAAGATAAAGTTATCACTTTAGTTTCTTTTCCGATTTGTCTTAATATGATTCATTAAATAAACATTTTTTATACCACTAATTCTAATGCTTATTTTTCTGGAGTTTCTAGCCTGCTCCACTCATCTATATGTTTATTATTTTATTTAATTTTATTTTTATTTTTTATTTTACTTTAAGTTCTGGGGTACATGGGCACAACGTGCAGGTTTGTTACATATGTATACATCTGCCATGTTGGTGTGCTGCACCATTAACTGGTCATTTATATTAGGAATATCTCCTAATGGTATCCCATGATAGGCCCCGGTGTGTGATGTTCCCCACCCTGTGTCCATGTGTTCTCATTGTTCAATTCTCACCTATGAGTGAGAACATGCAGTGTTTGCTTTTCTGTCATTGTGATAGTTTGCTCAGAATGATGGTTTCCAGCTTCATCCATGTCCCTAGAAAGGACATGAACTCATCCTTTTTATGGCTGCATAGTGTTCCATGGTGTATATGTGCCACATTTTCTTAATCCACACTATCATTGATAGACATTTGGGTTGGTTCTAAGTTTTTGCTATTGTGAATAGTGCCACAATAAATACATGTGTGCAGTGTCTTTCTAGAAGCATGATTTATAATCCTTTGAGTGTATAGCCAGTAATGGGATGGCTGGGTCAAATGGTATTTCTAGCTCTAGATCCTTGAGGAATGGCCACACTGTCTTCCACAATGTTTGAACTAGTTTACAGTCCCACCAACACTGTAAAAGTGTTCCTATTTCTCCACATCCTCTCCAGCACCTGTTGTTTCCTGACTTTTTAATGATCACCATTCTAACTGGTGTGAGATGGTATCTCATTGTGGTTTTGATTTGCATTTCTCTGATGGCCAGTGATGATGAGCATTTTTTCATGTGTCTCTTGGCTACATAAATGACTTCTTTTGAGAAGTGTCTGTTCATATCCTTTGCCCAGTTTTTGATGGGGTTGTATGATTTTTTCTTGTAAATTTGTTTAAGTTCTTTGTAGATTCTGAATACTAGCCATTTGTCACATGGGTAGATTGTAAAAAGTTTCTCCCATTCTGTTGGTTGCCTGTTCACTCTGATGGTAGTTTCTTCTACTGTGCAGAAGCTCTTTAGTTGAATTAGATCCCATTTGTTAATTTTGGCTTTTCTTGCCATTGCTTTTGGTGTTTCAGTTGTGAAGTCCTTGGCCATGCCTATGTCCTGAATGGTATTGCCTAGGTTTTCTTCTAGGGTTTTTATGGTTTTAGGTCTAACATTTAAGTCTTTAATCCATCTTCAATTTTTTTT
>NW_012104576.1:2484236-2485612 GCF_000951045.1 Mandrillus leucophaeus
AAGTTGGATTCCTAGGTATTTTATTCTCTTTGAAGCAACTGTGAATGGGAGTTCACTCATGATTTGGCTCCCTGTTTGTCTGTTATTGGTGTATAGGAATGCTTGTGATTTTTCCACATTGATTTTGTATCCTGAGATTTTGCTGAAGTTGCTTATCTGCTTAAGGTGATTTTGGGCTGAGACAATGGGGTTTTCTAAACATACAGTCATGTCATCTGGAAACAGGGACAATTTGACTTCCTCTTTTCCTAACTGAATACCCTTTATTTCTTTCTCCTGCCTGATTGCCCTGGCCAGAACTTCCGACACTATGTTGAATAGGAGTGGTGAGAGAGGGCATCCCTGTCTTGTGCCAGTTTTCAAAGGGAATGTTTCCAGTTTTTGCCCATTCAGTATGATATTGACTGTGGGTTTGTCATAAATAGCTCTAATTATTTTGAGGTACATCCCATCAATACCTAGTTTATTGAGAGCTTTTAGCAAGAAGGGCTGTTGAATTTTGTTGAAGGCCTTTTCTGCATCTATTGAGATAATCATGTGGTTTTTGTTTTTGGTTCTGTTTATATGCTGGATTATGTTTATTGATTTGGGTATGTTGAACCAGCCTTGCATTCCAGAGATAAAGCCAACTTGATAATGGTGGATAAGTTTTTTGATGTGCTGCTAGATTTGGTTTGCCAGTATTTTACTGAGGATTTTTGCAATGATGTTCATCAGAGATATTGGTCTAAAATTCTCTTTTTTTGTTGTATCTCTGCCAGGCTTTGGTATCAGGATGATGCTGGCCTCATAAAACGAGTTGGGGAGGACTCCCTCTTTTTCTATTGATTAGTATAGTTTCAGAAGGAATGGTACCAGCTCCTCCTTGTATCTCTGGTAGAATTCGGCTGTGAATGCATCTGGTCCTGCACTTTTTTTGGTTGGTAGGCTATTAAGTATAGCCTCAATTTCAGAGCCTGTTATTGGTCTATTCAGGGATTTGACTTCTTCCTGGTTTAGTCTTGGGAAGGTGTATGTGTCCAGGAATTTATCCATTTCTTCTAGATTTTCTAGTTTATTTGTGTAGAGGTGTTTATAGTATTCTCTCATCGTAGTTTGTATTTCTGTGGGGTTGGTGGTGATATCCTCTTTGTCATTTTTTATTGCATTTATTTGATTCTTCTCTCTTTTCTTCATTATTAGTCTTGCTAGCAGTCTATCAATTTTATTGATCTTTTCAAAAAACCAGCTCCTGGGGTCATTGATTTTTCAAAGGGTTTTTTTTCGGTCTCTAGCTCCTTCAATTCTGCTCTGATCTTAGTTATTTCTTGCCTTCTGCTAGCTTTTGAATGTGTTTGCTCTTGCTTCTCTAGTTCTTTTAATTGTGATGTTAGGGT
>NW_012104576.1:2485662-2503465 GCF_000951045.1 Mandrillus leucophaeus
TTAGTTATTTCTTGCCTTCTGCTAGCTTTTGAATGTGTTTGCTCTTGCTTCTCTAGTTCTTTTAATTGTGATGTTAGGGTGTCAATTTTAGACCTTTCCTGCTCTCTCTTGTGGGCATTTAGAGCTCTAAATTTCCCTCTACACACTGTTTTAAATGTGTCCCAGAAATTCTGGTATGTTGTCTCTTTGTTCTCATTGGATTCAAGGAACATCTTTATCTCTGCCTTCATTTCGTTATGTACCCAGTAGTCATTCCGGAGCATGTTGTTCAGTTTCCATGTAGTTGAGCGGTTTTGAGTGAGTTTCTTAATCCTGAATTCTAGTTTGATTGCACTGTGGTCTGAGAGACAGTTTGTTATAATTTCTCTTCTTTCACATTTGCTTAGGAGTGCTTTACTTCCAACTATGTGGCCAATTTTGGAAAAAGCACAATGTGGTGCTGAGAAGAATGTATATTCTGTTGATTTGGAGTGGAGAGTTCTGTAGAGGTCCACTTGCTGGAGAGCTGAGTTCAATTCCTGGATATCCTTGTTAACTTTCTGTCTCATTGATCTGTCTAATGTTGACAGTGGAGTGTTAAAGTCTCCCATTATTACTGTGTGGCAGTCTAAGTCTCTATGTAGTTCTCTAAGGACTTGCTTTATGAATCTGGGTCCTCCAGTATTGGGCGCATATATATTTAGGATAGTTAGCTCTTCTTGTTGCATTGATCCCTTACCCTTCTGTAATGGCCTTCTTTGTCTCTTTTGATCTTTGTGGGTTTAAAGTCTGTTTTGTCAGAGACTAGGATTGCAACCCCTGCCTTTTTTTGTTTTCTATATGCTTGGTAGATCTTCCTCCATCCCTTTATTTTGAGCCTATGTGTGTCTCTGCATGTGAGATGGGTCTCCTGAATACAGCACACTGATGGTTCTTGACTCTTTATCCAATTTGCCAGTCTGTGTCTTTTAATTGGAGCATTTAGTCCATTTATATTTAAGGTTAATATTGTTATGTGTGAATTTGATCCTGTCATTATGATGTTAGCTGGTTATTTTGCTTGTTAGTTGATGTGGTTTCTTCCTAGCATTGATGATCTTTACAATTTGGCATGTTTTTGCAGTGGCTGGTACCGGTTGTTCCTTTCCATGTTTACTGCTTCCTTTAGGAGCTCTTGTAAAGCAGGCCTGGTGGTGACAAAATCTTTCAGCATTTGCTTGTCTGTAAAGGATTTTATTTCTCCTTCACTTACAAAGCTTGGTTTGGCTGGATGTGAACTTCTGGGTGAAAATTTGTTTCTTTAAGTATGTTGAACATTGGCCACCACTCTCTTCTGGCTTGTAGAATTTCTGCTGAGAGATCTGCTGTTAGTCTGATGGGCTTCCCTTTGTGGGTAACCATACCTTTCTCTCTGGCTGCTCTTAACATTTTTTCCTTCATTTCGACTTTGGTGAATCTGACTATTATGTGTCTTTGAGTTGCTCTTCTTGAGGTGTATCTTTGTGGCATTCTCTGTATTTCCTGAATTTGAATGTTGGCCTGCCTTGCTAGGTTGGGGAAGTTCTCCTGGATAATATCCTGAAGAGTGTTTTGCAACTTCGTTCCATTCTCCCTGTCACTTTCAGGTACACCAATCAAATGTAGATTTGGTCTTTTCACATAGTCTCACGTTTCTTGGAGGCTTTGTTCGTTTCTTTTTACTCTTTTTTCTCTAGCCTTCTCTTCTCGCTTCATTTCATTCATTTGATCTTCAATCACTGATACCCTTTCTTCCACTTGATCGAATTGGCTACTGAAGCTTGTGCATGTGTCATGTAGTTCTCATGCCATGGTTTTCTGCTCCATCCGGTCACTTAAGGTCTTCTCTACACCATTTATTCTAGTTAGCCATTTGTCTACTCTTTTTCAAGGTTTTTAGTTGTTTTGCAATGGGTTTGAACATCCTTCTTTAGCTTGGAGAAGTTTGTTATTACTGATTGTCTGAAGCCTTCTTCTCTCAACACATCAGTCATTCTCCATCCTGCTTTGTTCCTTGTTGGCAAGGAGCTGTGTTCCTTTGGAGGAGAAGAGCTGTCTGATTTTTAGAATTTTCAGCTTTTCTGCTCTGATTTCCCCCCATCTTTGTGGTTTTACCTACCTTTGGTCTTTGATGATGGTGACATGCAAATGGGGTTTTGGTGTGGTTGTCCTTTCTGTTTGTTAGTTTTCCTTCTAACAGTAAGGACCCTCAGCTGCAGGTCTGTTGGAGTTAGCTGGAGGTCCACTCCAGACAGTGTTTGCCTGGGTGTCACCAGTGGAGGCAGCAGAACAGCCAATATTGCAGAACGGCAAATGTTGCTGCCTGATCAGTCCTCTGGAAGCTTTGTCTCAGAGGGGCACCCAGTCATAGGAGGTGTCAGTTGGCCTCTACCGGGAGGTGTCTCCCAGTCAGGCTACTCAGGGTCAGGGACCCACTTGAGGAGGCAGTCTGTCCATTCTCAGATCTCAAACTCTGTACTGGGAGAACCACTACTCTCTTCAAAGCTGTTAGGGACGTTTAAGTCTGCAGAAGTTTCTGCTTCCTTTTGTTCAGTTACGCCCTCCCCCTAGAGGTGGAGTCTACAGAGGCAGGCAGGCCTTATTGAGCTGCGGTGGTCTCCACTCAGTTCAAGCTTCCTGGTCACTTTGTTTACCTACTCAAGCCTCAGCAATGGTGGAAGCCCCTCCCCTAGCCTCGTTGCCACCTTGCAGTTCAATCTCAGACTGCTGTGCTAGCAGTGAGTGAGGCTTCGTGGGCATGGGACCCTCCGAGCCAGGTGTGGGATATAATCTCTTGGTGTGCCGTTTGCTAAGACTGATGGAAAAGTGCAGTATTAGGGTGGGAGTGACCTGATTTTCCAGGTACCATCTGTCATAGCGTCCCTTGGCTAGGAAAGGGAATTCCCCAAACCCTTGTGATTTCTGGGTGAGGTGATGCCCTGCCTTGCTTCAGCTCACACTCTGTGGGCTGCACCCACTGTCCAACAAACCCCAGTGAGATGAACCCGGTACCTCAGTTGGAAATGCAGAAATCACCCACCTTCTGTATCGCTCACAATGGGAGCTATAGACTGGAGCTGTTCCTATTCAGCCATCTTGAAACCTCCCTCATGTTTATTACTTTATAATGCAGGTTTTTATTATGCAGTTAGGTCAAGTGCCAGTGCCCTGTCCTCTTTTATTAATCAATTATTTTCAAATTGAAATATGTTATTGTTGCCAAGTTTTAGAATCATTTTTATAAAATTTCATCAACACCAAAAGCAATAAACAACCACTGGTATTTTGATTGGAAGTAAGTCATTTACCCATTATTTTTAAGAGTCCTTCACTGATGAGCATGAAATATCTCCCTATGTAGTCAACACTTCTTTAGTCATTAAAATTCATTGTTTCCATCATATGAGGCCATGTATTTCCTATTTATTTATCAGTTATTTTATTATTTTTGTGCTCTTTTCACTGCTGAGATATATAGAAATGCTTTTGTTTTTCTTTGCCAAATTTGTGTTAGCCACATTGCTGAACATCACATTGATACTAAGTTTTCTTTTATGTGATTCTTTTAAGCTTTAAAAGTAAAAATCTAATAATCTATAAGTAATAATCATGTTGCATCATTTCTTCTAATATTTATAATAACGGTTTTTCTTTTTCATTACACTGGTTACACATTTTACAACCACACTTTAGCAGCACTAGGAATTTTGTCTTATTTTTAACTTTAATTGAACATTTCACTTCATCATGAAACATGGTATTGGGATATTCATAAGAGATTTTCTCCAACATGTTAAAAAAATCATTTGTTTCACTGTTTTAAAAAAAATCAAGAACAGATGTATATCTACTCACAAAAAAGAAATTTATGTAAAAATAAACAAGAAAACATGTAAATGTCATTTTTTTAAATCAATTTATCAACATGTATTGTCACTTAAAATCCTGAAACTGAGGAACATACTGTAATTGTTAAGGTAACACAATTGCATGCTATAAGAGTAATTTAAGAATTTCTGGTAGCCACAGAAAAATGGTAGCAAAAGAAATAGCAAGAGCAAAAGAAGAGTTTGCATGAGAGGTTCCAGGAAACTATCTCACTATATACTTTAAAGCCAAATATAGTCAGATTCTTCTAAGATTTCCTCTAGTTTTCCTGAGGTGATCACAACAGAATAAAGAGCTAGATTATCCGGGTTTGAAATCCATCTCTAATGATGTGACTTTAAGCAGTTACTCCATGTCTTACTCTCTACATCTCCTAAATAGTCATAGTAGTAGTATTTCAGTATTTCCCTCATAGAAATTCTTTGTGGATTATTTATTAAATATTTGAAAATAAATTCTCAAAAAGTATTAATAACAAAATGTTTGCTGTTATTACTGTAACGGTCCAGATACAAAAATCAAAACTGGTTTGTTTGATATCCATTTATGACCACATTCCAAACTTATTCTTCTGAATATGAGTATTAATATAACTTAAAGTTATTTGTTAATATTGTACATACTACGTGTTTCCACTTGGGCAATTTTGTGTTTCTTAATATGAAGCTGATCTTCTGATTTTGAGTCTATCGGCAAAAGACTTTTACCTATCATCTGAGCCACCTTCAGAGCTACAAAATGGATGTTTGAAATACATTGAAAAGAAAATACATCTACTCTAAAAACATAAAACATATTGAGAGACAATGACATATTCCTTTCTTCATTTTATTAAGCTAGCAATTTCCCATATTAAATTGCATAGCTGAATAACCATCAATTAATCTCTTGTAAGTTGTAACAAAATTAGAACATGTGAACAAGTCAGTGCACTAAATACAAGTTGTCATCCCTCTCCTTCATTCAACTCAAAAACATCAGGAAAAAAAATTACATAATACGAATATGGAAAGTTAAGGACAGGGGTCTGAGACCAAGGTTAAGTGAGAAGGTGCTACCTCTTAAGGAAAAATCTAAATACTGAAATACTTCAGAATCTTATGGGTACAGATATGTAGTATCGTAGGTATATTTTTAAATAATTAAGAGTTTTAAAAATCATTATATACTCCCACTAATAACATTGAGAAACAAACTTTTCAAAGCCTATTTCTATCTTTTCCCAATTTTTGTATTAGAATGCTTGTCCTCTTTTATATATTAACCCACTATTTGACACTGTATTGTAGTCACAAGAAAGGGAGGACCTGAAAGACAATAGTAAGAAGAAATCCTTCTTGTGAACAGAAATGTGAGGAGTACAACTAAGACTCCACTATATGTGGGACTAGAGATGGTTTGAGATTTAGATTTACATTGATTTGTAGGCAGGCTAATGGAATTGGCCAGGTAATCAGTTGAAGACTTGGGGGAGAAAGATTGAAAAAATGGTGACAGGTATGTCTTGGAGAGTTTTATGTATGATTTTCTAGAATAGGATGATAGAGTATAAAATTATCCATCCCCCATGTAAAGGTGCATAGGAAGCCATTTACCATAGTGTAAGCTCTCAATTAGAGGGCCTGTCTATAAATACTAGTCAACCTCATGCCTCAGCTACATTAGTGCTTATTCCATGGACCTAAGTACCAAGAGGCCATGGTGACAGTGGGTTTTGAATACACTTAATGGTATAGAGTTATTCCTATCAAAAATAATATGGATATTGCCACTGCTGAGTGCTGAAACTGTCAAAAGCATAAGCCAAAGTTAAGCCTCCAAGTATAGCATCATTTTCCAGAAGAATTAGCAAAACATCTGGTTGCAGATGCACTACTGTACATTTTCTATCATAGAGAGGCAAGTGAACTGCCCTCAGTGAGTTAGGCATTTATTATAGGCACTAAATCACTTTCTCTGCCTGTAGAACTTCTACCAATATTATTGTTCATAAACTTGAAGAATATCTTTTCGACTGCCATAGTATCCTATACATCATCTCTAACCAGGGGCATGTTTTATGCAACTGATGTGTCATAATGAGGTCATGCCTATAAAATTCACTGGTATTAGCACAAGCCTCCATTACCCAGAAGCAGCAAGTTTGATGGAACAGTGAAATGGCTAGGTGAAGTCTTGGTTACTATGACTTCTGATAGAAAACACTCTGAGAGGCTACAGTCTTGATTTACAGGATGTCATGTATGCTTTAAAACGTATGCCAATATATGGCCCTATCTGTGCCATAGCCTACCAATCTCATACCACATATGCTTTAATTACCCACTTAAAGAACTTTTACTTCATTTCCCAATGACTTTCAATAAGCAAGCTCCATGCAGAAGCATTCTTCCTGATGCTCAAAAGAAGAATGCTCCCACCAAATATTCATGCTTCCAATAAACTAGAAGCTGAGACTGCCATCTTGCCATTTGGGGATCCCATGCCATTAAATAAATTGACAGAGAGAAGAATGTTTCTGTACTGGCTTGGTCTCAATAATTGGAAAAAAGTAAGTTTCTCCTAATTAGTGGAGGCAAGAAGGACTAATTTTGATCCCTCGGGTTTCACTGGGCTACTTTAAATACTCCCTTGCTCAAAATACAAGATAAATAGAGGATGGCAGAAATTTAACAAAACCACCAAGGTATCAGCTATCATAACAATAAAGGTTTGGGTTACCTTACCAGATAAAAAAATATCGTCTAGTCAAAGTGGAGGCAAAGACTAGTGAGAACATGGAAGGGTGATGGAGGAAGGCAGCTATAATTAATTGCCTTCATAACTAGTTATAGAAATGGCAACTGCGGCGATGATTTCTGTCCATTAATTATTTCTTATACCACTACCCCCTTTTATCCTCTGCCACTTTATATACAGAACGTTGATGCTGAACAATGAATGCTGTAGGTTACAGATGGGAGTAAAACCCCATTGAAATTACTCTGAAATATTATGGATTCTAATAGGGCTCAATGTTTCTTAGGTTGGAGACACATTTTCATCACCTGAATGAAAAACAAGATGACAATACTGAAGGCCAAACGAAGTAAACTGAGAAGACATCTCTTTTTTTACCTTCCAGATTTACTCTCCAACTTTCTCCAGTTAATGTATGTTGCAAAGAGTGAACCTCCAAAGAGTGAATCAATGGGCTTGCTTGCTCTCTGGCTTCCAAGTGAATTCAGCCAATGGAATCACGGCAGAAGATCAGAGGGAGGAAATACAATGAGATCAAGGAATGTATTTCCATGGTTTCTTCCCTGCAGCATCATGGCAGTGGGTGTGTACCTTTCCCAGACCTCTTACCTCTTATTACACTACTCTCTCCATAGAGCTCTCTTTTACCTAAGTCTCCAGTAACCATTCCTTCTCCTTTCCCCTTCAAGGTTAGGGGTAGTAACATTATCCCACTTTTTCTGCCTCGAGATTATTAAATTGTTCCTTATGTTTTTTGCTGGACACTCCTCCTTTATAAGAGTATGCCACTTTATTAAACTCAAATTAAACTCAGTTTGTGCTGTCTCTTTTCCAACAAGATCTTGACTTACATACCCATAACAAACAGTACTGCCTTCACACAGCAATGAAAATAAACAAAATATGGTTACATGTTTTACATTACATTAAATTTTAAAAAGCAAGATGAGAAAGGATATTTAGAGAATTATTTATTCTTAAAAGCTTCAAAAATTATATTATAATTACATACTGAAATGGTAAAACTATTAGGTTGAACCACATAAATTTGTCATTTTCTTATAGGTCAAAAATAATTGAATATTGGCAATTACATATGGTTTGACCAAAATAAGAAGAAATAAGAAAACTGTTATCTTAAAATCAATATAGTTATTGCCACTGAGAGGATGGGGAAAACTGTGAGAGACACACTGAAGATCTTATGTGAGAGTAGAACTCTATTTCTTGACCTAAGTATTGGTTATCCTAGTTTTGCTTAATGCTTATTTGTTAAAATTTACATATAAGTCTTATGAAATTGCCTGTAACATATTTCATAGTAAAAATTGTTTAAAAAGTAAACCAAAGATATCTCAAAGAATACTTGCGCTCAAATATTTTCATTTTGGTATTTCATTCAATACATATTCAAGTTCTGAACAAGAGATATTTTTGTAGTTCACTATAAAAGAAAGACAAACTATATATTGTTTAACCGGACAAAAATATTTTCTCTAATTTTTGTAACAATCATATGTCCACAGTAAGTAGCACTGACTTATTAAGATATAGTACATACTTAAAGCATAAAAATAAAGACAATAGTTCTCCTCAGTATATACGTGAGAATCCTGCTATTTCATAGATATACCTAGTTATTAAACAAATGAATGTATTACTTGATTATCTTATGGTATACATATTTTAGAAAAAAGTTTAAATTATTAAAATAAGATAAATGACTGACACCAATGGAAGGATGCCATAAGTCACCAGTCCAAAAGAGAGCAACGAAGAGACAAATACCTTTCCTGAGGTAAGGAAGATAAAAAAAATTTTAATGGAACTTTCAATTTCCAGTCTAATATGTACAAATCTCAGAAAGTGTCACTCCATCCTAACAAGTAAAAAGCTGAACAAGTTGAAAAATAACTCTTCTTAGGTACTTCATAGAAAAGACGTCACAGGGCAAACTGCTGCCCCCAAAATTGGAGAGACAGGTAAAGATAGGGAATCACAACTTAATGATGCAGAAACCTTTATAACCAGGATAAGAAAACCTGAAATGCAATTAGTGAATTGCTGGAACCTCAGTGAGGACATGTCTGAAGGATTAAAAACTCCAAGGAGGCTCAGTTATAGGGAGTTTCCACACTTTTGTGAGTTTTCCTTCCAGGAGCTGTACCAGGTTCTCACAATGAATAGTGGAGAAAAAAATCCCCTTATGTTCCCAGTAGAGGGAGAGGAAAAAGGAACCACTTCAAAATGTGCCAGAACAGTCTGTTCTTCTTAACAAGGTCTGCTCTCAGGACACATACTTTTTACCAGAGCCAAACCTGCTAAGGTTTTATCAGAGCCTAACAAGCCTACATGAAGGGAAATACTCAACTCCAGCCCCGTCCAGCCATCCTGCCCCACATAAGAAGGGAAAAAAACTGAGAAGCACTGGAGAAGTTCATAGCCCAGGGACACAGGATCACCAAAAGATTGAGACCTAACCATAAGATTATAGAAGACTTTGTTTTCCCCTCATACTTATTCACCACAAAATTAGGGACCCATTTACTGGAGTTTCTTTTCCTAGTATATCATGTCTGACTTTTAATAAAATATTACGATGCATATTAATAGACAAAAAAGTGTGAAGAAACAGAGAAAGCATTACAACAAAATTCAGATACAACAGGGATGTTGGAATTATGACTAGCAGTTATGGCAAGGTTGCAGGACACAAGGTTAATGTACAAAAGTTACATGTTTTACTTTCTTTTTTTCTATTATTTTAGGTACATGTGGAGGTCTGTTAGATGGGTAAATTGTGTGTCACGGGAGTTAGGTTCACAAATTATTTTGTCACCCAGGTACTGAGAGCATATTATCCAACAGTAGTTTTTTTGATCGTCACCCTCCACCCATTCTCCATCCTCAAGTAGGCCCCAGTGTCTGTTGTTCCCTTCTTTGTGTAAATGTGCGCTCAATATTTAGCTCTCACTTATAAGTGAGAACATGTGGTATTTGGTTTTCTGTTCCTGCATTAATTCGTTTAGGATAATGGCTGCTAGCTCTTTCCATGTTGCTGCAAAGGACATGAGCTCATTCTTTTTATGGCTGCATACTATTCTATGGTATATATGTACCATATTTTCTTTATCCAGTCCACTGTTGATGGGCATCTGGGTTGACTCTATGTCTTTGCTATTGTGAATGGTGCTGTGATGAACGTGCACATGCATGTGTCCAGAAGGGTATTTTCTAGGTTTTCCTTCTAGGGTTTTTATGGTTGTAGGCTTTACATTTGACTCTTTGATCCATCTTGGGTTGATTTTTACATGTGGTGAAAGGAAGGGGGCGGCATCCAGTTTCAATCTTCTTCATATGGGACCAGACCTGTGGCTTTTCTCTCTGGTTCCTTGAGGTTAAACACCTGCTATGTTTGCAGGGCCAAGGTTCTCCCAGTCTGCTGAGAACACCACTCAGTTGGGGGGTGCCAGCAAAGTGCTTTGTCAGGGTGTTGGTGACAGCAGGGTCCCCGCATGTGCCAGTGGTGACTAGGCAGCAGCACTGTGGATTCTGCACACGTGCATATGCTGACTGTGACAAGGCAGCAGCATAGTGCTGTCTGCAGATGCATGTCAGCAGTGGTGCTGTGGGGTCCTTGCATGCGCATGCCAGCGGTGGCCTGATGGCATCCATGTGAGCATTCTGGCAAAGCATTCTGGGGAGGCTGAAAGTTAGTGCACAATGACAAGGTGGTGGGAGGAGGCTGCATGTGGGTGCACATTGGTGGGGTCCCTCTACAGAAGCTTTCTGATGGTTAGCCAAGGTCTGCTGGCAAAGGCACTATGGCAGTGGCCACCAGGAAGCACCAGAATTGGGCATTGGAGACTGTGGTGCAAGTAGGCATGGCCAGGCAGGGACCCCAGGAAAGGCTGGCAGACAGGGAGGTGCTCAGATAAGACTGGCCCGATGTCACTGACAGCTCTGTTTTGTCCAGGCCTGACAATTAACAAAGGTCAAAGTCACCTAGAGAAGCATGGCAAGCCTTGGGGGATGGGCATCGCTGGCCATGCTCCACTGTAGCCATTCCAGTGCCAAACCCTCTGGGATCCACATAGTCTGGATCCCTGTCCCTGCCACCTCTTAAAGCAGTTCTCCCTGCCAGCTCAAATGTCTGTTGGGGCAATAGGGTCTTCTGCAGCTAGGATTCTGGAGGTACATGGTGAGATAAGACCACTCCTCACCTATTTAACTCACTCTTTCCCCAAAAATTGCTGGGGGCCAAGAATGAGTCCTGATGCTTGGCAGCCCTGTGCAGGCTTCCCAGCTTCCTACCCCTTCAGCCCAGTGTCTGCATCCTCCCTCTGTCCACTCTCAATGCCCTCCTCCCAAAGACGTGCTCAGAGTGTGTCAGTCTTCTTGATGGTCTGGTCTCTCAGTGGGAGATGCTCTTCCTGGCTGTGTCTGGTCAGCCATCTTGGGTCTCCTCCTCAAAAGTCAGTTGTTTTCCTTTATGCCGACAATGAACAAGTGGAATTTGAAATTAAAAACACATCAGTTACAACAGTGCCCCCCAAAATTGAATACTTAGGTATAAATCTGACAATATACATGTAAAATCTATAGTAGGAAACTACGAAACTCTGATAAAAGAAATCAAGGAAGAACTAAATAAATGGAAAGAGATTATATGCTTAGAGTTAGGATGACAATATTTTCAAGGTATCAGTTCTTCCTTACAGATTCAATGTAATCCCAATCAAAACCCCAGCAAGCTATTTTGTGAATATTGACAAACTAGTTCTAAAGTTTATATGAAGAGGCAAAATACCCAGAATGGTTGATATCATTTGGATATTTGTCCTCTCCAAAGGTCATGTAGAAACCGGATCCCCAATATTGGAGGTGGTAGCTGGTATTAGGTATTTAGGTCATGAGGGCAGATCCCTCATGAATGTCTTGGTGCTGTCCTCATAGAAATAATCAGTGAGTTCTCATTCTACTAGTTTCCTATAGATCTGATTATTAAAAAGAGCCTGATATCTCCTCCCATCTTTCTTTTGCTCCCTCACTTGTCGTGTAATATGCTGGCTCCCCTTCCCCTTACATTGTGAGCGAAAGCTTCCTTAGACCCTAAGCAGATGCTGACACCACGCTTTTTCCATAGTCTGTAGAACTGTAAACCAAACAAACCTGTTTTATTTATAAATTACCCAGCCTGAGATATTCCTTTATAGCAATGCAAAGGAACTAAGACAAGAGACAACACAATGTTGAAGGAGAAGAACAAAGTTAGATGACTGACTTATTATTAGCTACAGTAGTCAAGACAGTGTGGTCTTATAAAAAGAATAGACGAATAGATCAATGGCACAGAACAGAGAGCCAGAATTGGATTCACACAAATATGGTTAACCAATTTTAATGAAGGAGCAAAGGCAATTTGATGATGAAAGGAATATCTTTTCAACAAATGATGCTGGAGTAACAAGCCATCCCTATGCAATAAAATATAAATCTAGATACAGACCTTATACCCTTCACAAAAATTAACTCAAAATATATCATAGATCTAAATAGAAAATGGAAAACTATAAAACTTCTAGAAGATAATATACAAGAATCCTAGGCGACATTGGGCATGGAGATGACTTTGTAGATAAAATACGAAAGACACAATCAACAACAAAAAAGAAATTGATAAGCTGGACTTAATTAAAATTCAACAACTTCTGCTCTGTATAGACATTGTGAAAAGCATGAAAAGTCATGCCACAGGTTGGGAAATTATATTGCAAAAGATATATCTGATAAAAGACTGTTACCCAAAATATCCAAAGAACTCTTAAAACTCAATATTAAAACAAACATCCCATTTGAAAGATGGGCAAAACAACTTAACAGACACCTTACTGAAGAAGACATACAGATGTTAAGTAAGCATATATAGTGACATTTAATATACATGTCATTAGGAAATTGTGAATTAAAAAAAAAAATGAAACACAATTACATAGTTATTAGAATGACCTAACTCCAAAAAACTGACATCAATGCAGAAAAGAATGTGTAGCAACAGGAATCCTCATTCATTGCTGGTGAGAATGTAAAATGGCATAGCGACTCTGGAAGACACTTTGGCTGTTTCTTAAAAACTAAACCTATTCTTGCCATATAATCCAGCAATTGTAGTACTTGATATTTACCCCTATGAATTGAAAACATGTCCATGTACAAACCTGCACAAGGATGTTTACAGCAGCTTTATTCTTAATTGCCAAAACTTGGGGGAAAAACCCGTAACATTCTTCAGTAGGTAAATAGATATATTAACTATGGTACATCCAGAGTATTCAGTATTATTCAGGGCTAAAAGGAAATTAGCCACCAGGTCATTGAAGAAATGGAGGAACCTCAAAATGTATATTGCTAAGTTGAAATAAGCAAATCTGAATTTTATCCCTCCAATTTATATGTCAAAACTCTAATCTCTAATGTGACTGTATTTGGACATATGCCCTTATGGAGGGGTAAAATGAGATTGTAATTAGGGTAAAATGAGATTGTAAGAGTGGAGTCCTAATCTTATAGAATTGGTGGCCTTAAAAGAAAGACCACATGCAGGTACAGCGAGAAGGTGGCTATCTACAACTAAGGAGAGCCCTTCCTCACCAGTCAGCACCTTGATCTTGGACTTCTCAACCTTCAGAACTGTGAGAAAATAAGTTCTGTTGTTTCAGCTACCTAGTCTACAGTATTTTGTTATGGCAACCTGAGCAGAAAAAGAATGCTACATACTGTATGACTCCAACTGTTAGACATTCTGAAAAAAGCAAAATCATGGACACAACAAAAAGGTCAATGACTGTGAGGAGTTAGGGGTAAGTGAGAAATAAATAGGAAGAGCACAAAAGATGTTTAGGGCAGTGAAACTATTCTGTACAACACTATAATGATCATATACATGTCATCACACATTTGTCAAAACCCAGGATATGAACACCAACAGTGAACCCTAAGTAAACTATGGACTTTAGGTAATAATGTGGTGTCAGTGTAGGTTCATTGGTTATAATAAATGTTTTACTCTGGTGCAGGATGCTGACAGTGGGGAGCCTGTGTGGGGGGAATGGCAGAAAGTATATAGGAAATCTGTACTTTCTGCTCAATTTTGCTGTGAACTGAACCTAAAACTGCTCTATAAAGAAATTTTATAAAAATGGAATATTTAATCTCAAAGATGTCAGTATTTACAGTAAATATACATGCATCTAAATTCTAGTTAAAAGGAAAAGATGTTCACACTGGAACAAAAAACTCTAACTGTATGCTGTTCATGAGAGCTGGCCTTATCATAAGAACACATCATACAAATACCAAAGATGGCTGAATAGCAACAGCTCCAGGTTACAGCTCCCAGCGTGAGCAATGCAGAAGACATGTGATTTCTGCATTCCCAACTGAGGTACTGGGTTCATCACACTGAGGTGTGTCAGACAGTGAGTGCAGCCCACACATTGAGAGCCAAAGCAGGATGAGGCATCACCTCACCCAGGAAGTGCAAGGGGGAAGGGAATTCCCTTTCCTAGCCCAGGGAAATCATGACACACAGCACCTGGAAAATCGGGTCACTCCCACCTTAATACTGTGCTCTTCCAAGGGTCTTAGCAAACGGCACACCAGGAGATTATATCCTGTGCCTAGCTCAGAGGGTCCCCAGCCAATGGAGCCTCCCTCATTGCTAGGACAGCAGTCTGAGATCTAACTGCAAGGCAGTAGCGAGGCTGTGGGAGGGGTGCCCGCCATTGCTGAGGCTTGAGCAGGTAAACAAAGCAGCCAGGAAGCACAAACTGGGTGGAGTCCACCGCAGCTCAAGGAGGCCTGCCTGCCTCTGTAGACTCTACCTCTGAGGACAGGGCATAGCCAAACAAAAGGCAGCAGAAACCTCTGCAGATTTAAATGTCCTTATCTGACAGCTTTGAAGAGAGTAGTGGTTCTCCCAGCATGGAGTTTGACATCTGAGAATGGACAGACTGCCTGCTCAAATGGGTCCCTGACCGCTGAGTAGCCTAACTGGGAGGCACCCCACAGTAGGGACAGACTGACACCTCACACAGCCGGGTACCCCTCTGAGACAAAGCTTCCAGAGGAACGATCAGGCAGCAACATTTGCTGTTCAGCAATATTCACTCTTCTGCAGCCTCCGCTGATGATATCCAGGCGAACAGGGTCTGGAGTGGACCTCGAGCAAACTCCAACACACCTGCGGGCTGAGGGTCCTGACTGTTAGAGGGAAAACTAACAAACAGAAAGGACAACCACATCAAAACCCCATCTGCACGTCACCATCATCAAAGACCAAAGGTAGATAAAACTACAAAGACCAGGAAAAAACAGAGCAGAGAAGCTGAAAATTCTAAAAATTAGAGTGCCTCTCTCCCACCAAAGGAATGCAGTTCCTCGTCAGCAATGGAACAAAGCTAGATGGAGAATGACTTTGACATGTTGAAAGAAGAAGGCTTCAGATGGTCAAACTTCTCTGCGCTAAAGAAGGAAGTTTGAACCCATCACAAAGAAGGCAAAAACCTTGAAAAAAGATTAGAAGAATGGCTAACTAGAATAACCAATGTAGAGAAGTTCTTAAATGACCTGATGGAGCTGAAAACCACGGACCAAGAAATACGTGATGAATGCACAAACTACAGTAACCAATTCGATCAACTGGAAGAAAGGGTATCACTGATTGAAGATCAAATGAATGAAATGAAGCGAGAAGAGAAGTTTAGAGAAAAAAGAATAAAAGAAATGAACAAAGCCTCCAAGAAATATGGGACTATGTGAAAAGACCAAATCTATGTCTCATTGGTGTACCTGAAAGTGATGGGGAGAATGGAACCAAGTTGGAAAACACTATGCAGCATATTATCCAGGAGAACTTCCCCAACCTAGCAAGGCAGGCCAACATTCAAATTCAGGAAATAAAAAGAATGCCACAAAAATACTCCTTGAGAAGAGCAACTCCAAGACACATAATTGTCAGATTCACCAAAGTTGAAATGAAGGAAAAAATGTTAAGGGCAGCCAGAGAGAAAGGTCGGGTTACCCACAAAGGGAAGCCCATCAGACTAACAGCGGATCTCTCGGCAGAAACTCCGCAAGCCAGAAGAGAGTGGGGGCCAATATTCAACATTCTTAAAGAAAAGAATTTTCAACCTAGAATTTCATATGCAGTCAAACTAAGTTTCACAAGTGAAGGAGAAACAAAATCCTTTAGAGAAAAGCAAGATTTTTGTCACCACCGGGCCTGCCCTACAAGACTTCCTGAAGGAAGCACTAAACATGGAAAGGAACAACCGGTACCAGCCACTGCAAAAACATGCCAAAATGTCAAGACCAGCAATGCTGGGAAGAAACTGCATCAACTAACGAGTAAAATAACCAGTTAACATCATTATGACAGGATGAAATTCACACATAACAATATTAACCTTAAATGTAAATAGGCAAAATGCTCCAATTAAAAGACAGACTGGCAAATTGGATAAAGAGTCAAGAACCATCAGTGTGCTGTATTCAAGAGACCCATCTCACGTGCAGAGATACACATAGGCTCAAAATAAAGGGATGGAGGAAGATCTACCAAGCAAACAGAAAACAAAAAAAAAGGCAGGGGTTGCAATCCTAGTCTCTGATAAAACAGACTTTAAACCAACAAAGATCAAAAGAGACAAAGAAGGCCATTACATAATGGTAAAAGGATCAATTCAACAAGAAGAGCTAATTATCCTAAACATATATACACTCAATACAGGAGCGCCCAGATTCATTAAGGAAGTCCTTAGAGACCTACAAAGAGGCTTAGACTCCCATACAATAATAATGGGAGACTTTAACACCCCACTATCAAATTAGATAGATCAAAGAGACAGAAAGTTAACAACGATATCCAGGAAATGAACTCAGCTCTGCACCAAGAGGACCTAATAGACATCTACAGAACTCCACACCCCAAATCAACAGAATATACATTCTTCTCAGCACCACATTGCACTTATTCCAAAATTGACCACATAGTTGGAAGTAAAGTACTCCTCAGCAAATGTAAAAGAAGAGAAATTATAACAAACTGTCTCTCAGACCACAGTGCAATCAAACTAAAATTCAGGATTAAGAAACTCACTCAAAACTGCTCAACTACATGGAAACTGAACAACCTGCTCCTGAATGACTACTGGGTACATGACGAAATGAAGGCAGAGATAAAGATGTTCTTTGAAACCAATGAGAAGAAAGACACAACATACCAGAATATCTGGGACACATTTAAAGAAGTGTGTAGAGGGAAATTTATAGCACTAAATGCCCACAAGAGAAAGCTGGAAAGATCTAAAACTGACACCCTAACATCACAATTAAAAGCCCTAGAGAAGCAAGAGCAAACACATTAAAAAACTAACAGAAGGCAAGAAATAACTAAGATCAGAGTAGAACTGAAAAAGATAGAGACACAAAAAACCCTTAAAAACATCAAAGAATCCAGGAGCTGGTTTTTTGAAAGGATCAACAAAATTGATAGACCACTAGCAAGATTAATAATGAAGAAAAGAGAGAAGAATCAAATAGATGCAATAAAAAATGATAAAGGGGATATCACCACCGATCCCACAGAAATAAAACTACCATCAGAGAATACTATAAACACCTCTATGCAAATAAACTAGAAAACCTAGAAGAAATGGATAAATACCTGGACACATACACCCTCCCTACACTAAACCAGGAAGAAGTGGAATCCCTGAATATACCAATAACAGGCTCTGAAATTGAGGCAATAATTAATAGCCTACCAACCAAAAAAAGTCCAGGACCAGACGGATTCATGGCCGAATTCTACCAGAGGCACAAAGAGGAGTTGGTACCATTCCTTCAGAAATTATTCTGATCAATAGAAAAAGAGGGAATCCTCCCTAACTCATTTTAAGAGGCCAACATCATCCTGATACCAAAGCCTGGTGGAGACACAACAAAAAAAGAGAATTTTAGACCAATATCCCTGATGAACATCGATGTAAAAATCCTCAATAAAATACTGGCAAACCAAATCCAGCAGCACATCAAAAAACTTACCCACCATGATCAAGTCAGCTTCATCCCTGGGATGCAAGGCTGGTTCAACATATGCAAATCAATAAATGTAATC
>NW_012104576.1:2504052-2564433 GCF_000951045.1 Mandrillus leucophaeus
TGAAATGGCCATACTGCCACAGGTAATTTATAGATTCAATGCCATCCCCATTAAGCTACCAGTGACTTTCTTCACAGAATTGGAAAAAACTACTTTAAAGTTCATATGGAACCAAAAAGAGCCTGCATTGCCAAGACAATCCTAAGCCAAAAGAACAAGCTGGAGGCATCACGCTACCTGACTTCAAACTATATTACAAGGCTACAGTAACCAAAACAGCATGGTGCAGGTACCAAAACAGAGATATAGACCAGTGGAACAGAACGGAGCCCTCAGATTTAATACCACACATCTACAACCATCTGGTCTTTGACAAACCTGATAAAAACAAGAAATGGGGAAATGATTCCCTATTTAATAAATGGTGCTGGGAAAACTGGCTAGCCATATGTAGAAAGCTGAAACTGGATCCCTTCTTATTGCTTATACAAAAATTAATTCAAGATGGATTAGAGACTTAAATGTTATACCTAAAACCATAAAACCTAGGCATAGAAGAAAACCTAGGCAATACCATTCAGGACATAGGCATGGGCAAGGACTTCATGACTAAAAACACCAAAAGCAATGGCAACAAAAGCCAAAATTGACAAATGGGATCTAATTAAACTAAAGAACCTCTGCACAGCAAAAGAAACTACCATCAGAGTGAACAGGCAACCTACAGAACAGGAGAAAATTTTTGCAATCTACTCATCTGACAAAGGGCTAATATCCAGAACCTACAAAGAACTCAAACAAATTTACAAGAAAAAAAACAAAGAACCCCATCAAAAAGTGTGCAAAGGATATGAACAGACACTTTTCAAAAGCAGACATTTATGCAGCCAACAGACACATGAAAAAATGCTCATCATCACTAGCCATCACAGAAATGCAAATCAAAACCACAATGAGATATCATCTCACACCAGTTAGGATGGCGATCATTAAAAAGTCAGGAAACAACAGGTGCTGGAGAGGATGTGGAGAAATAAGAACACTTTTACACTGTTGGTGGGACTGTAAACTAGTTCAAACATTGTGGAAGACAGTGTGGCAATTCCTCAAGGATCTAGAACTAGAAATACCATTTGACCCAGTGATCCCATTACTGGGTAAATACCCAAAGGATTATAAATCATGCTGCTATAAAGACACATGCACATGTATGTTTATAGTAGCACTATTCACAATAGCAAAGACTTGGAACCAACCCAAATGTCCATTAATGACAGACTGGATTAAGAAAATGTGGCACATATACACCATGGAATACTATGCAGCCATAAAAAAAGGGATGAGTTTATGTCCTTTCCAGGGACATGGATGCAGCTGGGAACCATCATTCTCAGCAAACTATCACAAGAACAGAAAACTAAACACCGCATGTTCTCACTCATAGGTGGGAATAGAACAATGAGCACACTTGGACACAGGAAGGGGAACATTACACACTGGGGCCTGTTGTGGGGTGGAGGGAGGAGGAGAGGGATAGCATTAGAAGATATACCTAACGTAAATGACGAGTTAATGGGTGCAGCACACCAACGTGGCACATGTATACATATGTAACAAACCTGCACCTTGTGCACACGTTCCCTAGAACTTAAAGTATAATAAAAAAGAAAAAAAAAACACATAGTCTGGAGAGACAGTGTAAGCATGAGTATCAAACTCAGATATGGCAGAATTTTTCAAATATAACATTGGAAATTTAAAATAATTATGTCTAACATATTAAGACAACTGATAGAAAAAGTGGATAACATGTAATAAGAAATAGATAATGTAAGCAGGAAGCTAGAAAAACTAAGAAAAAAAGGAAACGTTAGAAATAAAAAACATTGTAACAGAAATTAAGAATGCCTTTGATGTTTTTATCAGTATACTGGACACCACCAAAAAAGAATCAGTGAGCTTGAAAACGTGTCATTAGAAACTTCTAAAATTGAAAAGAGAAAAAATAATAAAATAAAAGAAACTGAATACTTGAGATCTTTGGGAAAATTACAAAACTTATAATACATACATAATGAGAGTAACAGAAGGAGAAAAAGCAAAGAAAGAGAAATACTTGAAATAATAATGGCTAAGAATTTTCCAAAATTAATGGTAAACAACAAACCACAGATCCTAGATGCTCAGAGAACATAAAAAGTGGTCAATAGCAAAAATGTCTAGACCTAATAATTTGCTATATTCAAACTACAGGAAATCAAAGACAAAAAGAAAATCTTGAGAGATAAAAGAGGTGGGAAAAACTTAAAATATTTAAAATATTTAAGCATTGAAGAAAAACACAACCAACCTAGAACCTTCAAAACTTAAAGAGAAATAAAAACATTCTCAGAAAAAAAATGAGGTAATTTGTTGCCAGTATCCCTGCATTGGAAGAAAATATTTTTAAACTTTCTTCAGAGAGAAGGAATATAACACATGTCAGAAACACAGCTCTACATAAAGAGAGAAAAAATGTTAGTCAAGGAATAAAAGCAAAAAAACGCCAGGCATGGTGGCTTATGCCTATAATCCCAGCATTTTGGGAGGCTAAAGCAGATGGATTGCTTGAGCCCAGGAGTTCAAGATCAGCCTGGGTAACACGACAAAGGCCTATCTCTACAAAAAATACAAAAATTAGCCAGGCATGGTGGCATGTGTCTGTAGTCCCACCTCACTTCGAGGCTGAGGTGGGAAGATCACTTGAGCCTGGGAGGTTAAGCCTGCAGTGAGCTGTGAGCACACCACAACACTCTAGACTAGGCAATAAAGCAAGGCCCTGTAAAAAAAAAAAAAAAAAAAAAAAGGAAGAAACTATTTTATATTCTTTTCTCTTAACTGATCTAACAGATACAGACTATTCATAATAATAATGGTAACAATGTCCTCCATGATTATAGCTTATAGATAAGTGAAATGACAGGAATCTTACAAGTGACAAAAGGCAGGAAATGGGAATTCTCTGAAATCAGAATATCTGCATTATCCGTGAAGTGATATAGTGATATTTAAAAGTGGACTTGGATATTCTGTAAATGTACATTGCAAATTCTAAGGCAACCACTATACAAAATTTTAGGAAATGTAACTGATACCCTGAGAAAGGAGAAGATATAGGATCATATTAAATATATAATTAAAGCCAGAGAAGGCAGGAAAGGTATGGAAGGTGAAAAAGAAACAAAGAACTAGGACAATAAAGAGAAAATAGCCATAAATATGGTTGATATTAAAGCAAATATATCAATAATCACTTTAAATGTGAATGGTCTAAATACATCAATTCAAAGACAGAGGCTATCAGGGTAGGTGAATAAACAAATCCAACTCTATGGTGTCTACCAGAAATTGGCTTTAAGTATATGAAAACAATAAGATTAAAAGTAAAGGAACAGAGAAAGATATACCATGCTAACTAATCAAAGCAAAGCTAGGGTAGCTATATTAATTTGAGACAATGTGGACTTCAGAGCAAGAAAAATGATTAGAGATATGGAGGGACATTACACAATGATCAAAAGGTCATTATTCAAGAAAACGTAGTAATACTTAATAAGCATGCACCTAACAACATAGCAATAAAATTCATGAGGCAAAAACAGATGGGACTGCAAAGAAAACATACAAATTCATTATATTTGCAGCCTTCAGTACCATCTAACTGTAATTCACAGATCCAACAGGCTGAAAATCACTAAGAATATAGTTGAACTTGGCACATCACCAATCAACTGGATCTAATTGATACTTACAGATTACTCCATTCAACGACAGCAGAATACACATTCTTCTCAAGCTCTATGGAACATTTAATAAGACAGATCTTATTCTGGGCTATAAAACAAACCTTAACAAATTTAAAAGAACAAAAGTACAAAGTACAGTGTCATTCCACAATATATTTAAACTATATTACCCTATTACCAAAAGTAGATAAAGGTACTATAAGAAAAAAAACTACAAACCAACATCTCTCATGAATAAAGATACAAAAATCCTCAATAAATTGTTAGCAAACTGAATTCAACAATGTATAAAAAGAATCATGTGCCATAACTAAGCTGGGTTTATCCCAGGTATGCAACACTCATGCAATATTCAAAAATCAATTAATGTAATCCACCACATCAACAGACTAAAGAAAAAATTATATGATCAATAAGAAATGAAGAAATATCATTTGGCAAAATCCAAAGCCCTTTTATGATTTTTAAAAACTATCAGCAAACTAAGAATAGTAGAAACTTCCTCAATTTCATAAAGAATATCTGCAAAAAACAAATAGCTAACATCTTAATCATGAGAAAACAGATGCTTTTTCTCTATGAAAAGGAATAAATCAAGGACATCATTACTTACCACACCTATTCTACATTGTACTGGAAGTCCTAACTAATGCAGTAAGACAATAAAAGAGGATAAAAGAAATATAAAATGAGTAAAATTATTTTTGTTCAACAACAACAAAAATCTAATAGGCCATTATAGCAAGGTTGCTAGATACAAGGTTAATATACAAAAGTCAACTGCTTTCCTATATACCAGCAAAGAACAAGTGATATTTCAAATTAAACATACAATACCATTTACATTATCATCAAAAAAATGAGATAGTTATAAACCTAACAAAATATGTATAAGATATATGTAAAAAAACCTAAAATACTCTGATTAAGGAAATCAAAGAATAAATAGATCTAAGATCTAAATGGAGCAATAGTCCATATTAAAGAATAGGAAGTCTCAATATTGTTAGTTGTCTGTTCTTTTCAACTCATTTCAGTGCAATCTCAATCAAAATTCCCACAAGCCATTCTGTGGGAATCAAAATGGAATCAACAAACTGATTCTAATTTGAATGGAAAGGCAAAAGACCCAGAAGAGTTAACACAATATTAAAGGAAAACAAAATCAGAGGATTGACACTATCCAACTTTAAAAATTCCTGTAGCCCTACAGAAATCAAGACAGTGTGCTGTTGATGAAACAATAGACAAATAGACCAACTGGAACAGAAGAGAGATAAAAAGAATCACATACATAGAGTCAATAAATTTTTACAAAGAGGCAAAGGAAATTCAATAGAGAAAGGAGTCTTTTCAACAAATAATGTTGGAATAACTAGTCATCCACATGTAAGCAAAAAATGAATCTAATCTAAGACCTTACACCTTACCAAAAATGAACTCAAAGTGGATCATAGATCTAAATATAAAATGCAAAACTATAAAATTCCTAGAAGATAGCAAAGGAAGAAGTGTAGGTGACCTTAAATTTGGTGATGACATTTTAGATACAACAAACACACAATCCATGAATGAAAAATTGATAAGTTATACTTACTAAAATAAAAACATTTTGCTCTGTAAAAGACACTGTGAAAGAAATGGCAAAGAGCTGAAGAGATACCAAAAAAGATATATAGATGGCAAATAAACATATAAAAAGATGTTCAACATATATGTCATTAAGGAATTGTAAATTAAATCAACAATGAGATGCCACTACAAACCTATCAGAATGGTTAAAATCCAAAGCATTAAAAACACAAAAACTAGCAAGGAACATGGGAACTCTCACTCATTGCTGGTAGGAATGCAAAACACTACAGCTACTTTGAAGACAGTTTAACAGTTTCTTACAAAGTTAAATATAGTATTACTATATGATAGAGCAATCATGCTCCTTGGTTTTTACCTGTGTAGAAAATATATGTCCCTACAAAAGTTATGCAGTATCTACCAGGTACTGAGTTGTTTTGCACCTAATTAATAAAGAAATTGTTGGACTTCTTTTGTGGTTCAGGAGTATTGTGAAAAAATTACTGAAACCATATAGGTACCAAGAGCCTCTTTCTAAACTGTTTACAAAAGACTGTGTAAATACTGATCACAAGAAAGCATATGTAGCTGTACAAACATCAGATAAACACTAAAACAAAATGCGTTTTTAAAAATTTATTTAATTTATTTCTTTTTTGGAGACGAAGTCTCACTCTGTCACCCAGGCTGGAGTGCAGTGGCACAATCTCGGCTCACTGCAACTTCCACCTCCCTGGTTCAAGAGATTCTCCTGCCTCACTCTCCCAAGTAGCTAGAATTACAGGCGCGTGCCACCATACCTGGCTAATTTTTTGTATTTTAGTAGAGATGGGGTTTTAGCATGTTGCCCAGGCTGGTCTCAAACTCCTGAGCTCAGGCAATCTGCCCGACTCAGTCTCCCAAAGTGCTAGGATTACAGGTGTGAGCCACTGCGGCCAGCCTATTTATTTTTAACTTTCATTTTAGGTTCAGGGGTACTTGTGAAAGTTTGTTACACAGGTAAACTCATGTCATGGAGGTTTGTTGTACAGATTTTTTCATCACCCAGGTATTAAGACCAATATCCAATAGTTATCGTCTCTGCTCATCTCCCTTCTCTCACCCTCTACCCTCAAGTAGACCCCAGTGTCTTTTGTTCCCTTTGTCTTCATGAGTTCTCATCATTTAGCTCCCACTTATAAGTAAGAACATGCAGTATTTGGTTTTCTGTTCCTGCATTAGTTTGCTAAATATAAGGGCCTCCAGCTACATCCATGTTCCTGCAAAAGACATGATCTTGTCCTGTTTTCTGACTGTATAGTATTCCATGGTGTATATGTACCACATTTTCTTTATCCAGATAATTTGTCATTGATGGGCATTTAGGATGATTCCATATCTATGCTTTTGTGAATAGTGCTGCAGTGAACATTCATGTGCATGTATCTTTATGGTAGAATAATTTATATTCCTCTGGGTATTTACCCAGGAATGGGATTGCTGTGTTGAATGGTAGTTCTGCTTTTAGCTCTCTGAAGAATCACCATACTGTTTTGCACAATGGTTGAACAAATTTACACTCCTACCAACAGTGTATAAGTGTTCCCTTTTCTCCACAACCTCACCAGCATGTGTTGTATTTGACTTTTAAATAATAGCCATTCTGACTAGTATGAGATGGTATCTCACTACGGTTTTGATTTGTATAAAACAAAATGCATTTTCAGAGATTAACAGTCTCCATTTACCAGGTAAAAAGTATAAATTTGTACACAATAAATAAATAAGATATTGTCCAAATATATAAACCAATTTGACAGAACTACCATAAGGCATAGAGAAATCCATAATCACAGTGGGAGAAATTAACATACATCTCTTGGTAATACAGAACAAACAGAAAAACTTCAATGAAAAAAGTAAGGACTGAACAGAACAATAAACATATTTGATCTAATAGATGTATACAAAAGACATACTGACTAAACAGTCACAAAGCTAAGAACAAAATTCTTCAGCTTACTCTAATTTAAAAATAAATCAATGCTATTGAAAATTATCATACTATTTAGTGTTTCCATTTTGATAACTCCAAATATCTTAGCTGGAGATTTCCTTTTTGAAAATGCAACTTTATCCTCAGGTAAAAAATCTTCATCTAATACCTCTTCCATTTTCTGAGTTACAAAAAAGATGCTTTTAATCCATTAAATAGAGAAACGAATTTATCAAAAAAAACCTCTGTGATTCAAAATACATATCAATTATCCCTCAATATTTCCTCTCATGTTTTGAAATAATATAATCAAATACCACGTTGTTGAGACAGTGAGTTATAGGCTGAGTATGTAAAGTGTAAAAATATAGAACTTTTCAAGAAAATGGTTTCATAAGGTATTCATATTTTATAATAAAGAAATTTTTATAACAGATATGGGTAATAAAAATGATAAAAACATATTAAAAATAAACTTTAAAAGGAGATTCAAAAACAGATCAGGTAAGAAATACAGAAAACATAAGTGATAGTATATTAACCCACAAAATATCAGTACTTACATTAAATATGAATGTGTTAAATGTTATATTTTCAATTCAAAGATTACCACATTGGATTTAAAAAATAACTGGAATACATTTAACACATATAATACAGCTAAGCTATAATAATACAAAAAGGTTGAAAGTATAATGATGAAAAACTGTGTTCTGCAAATGCTTATATTAAAAAGATGCTATGTTAATACCTGACAGATCAATGACAAAGAAAGTTACTACAAAATGTCCACCATATCGTGGGTGAGGCTACATGTAGGTGGGGGAAGGTGGTATATGAGAAATCTCTATCTTCCTCTCTACTGTGAACATAAGAATGACCCAAAAATTAAGTCTATTTTTAAAAATGTCCACCATAAAGACAATAGTTTCGGCACTCTTAAGAAAACTTAACAATTTAAAATGTCTATGTATATAATAAGCTTTAGAAACAGAACAAAAACTGGCAGAACTACAAAGAGATAGAGAAATAAGTAATCACAGTAGAATTTAAAATACCTTTCTCATAAATGATAAAATAAACAGAAACTCAATGAAGTTCAGAACACATGAAAAATATAATTAATCAACGACAATGGAGAATATACATATATACACACACGTTTTCTATATATACACATATATGTATACATGACATGTAAAAATCATATTTATGATTGAACATATAAACAAAGGAGAGAATTTTAACTAAAATCATTACACAATATTCTTAATGATTGTATTTACTTTGAAGTCTCACTTTTCTGCCAGTACTAAGTTTTGTAATTTGAGATGGGCTTTTTAAAATTAAAACTTTATCTCAGGTGGAAGATTTTCATCTACTATTTCATCCATCTTCTCAGTTGCATAAAGAAAGGCTTTTAACCCAATAAAAAATGAAAAAGACTTTACTGTAAAGTCTCTGAATTATTAATATATAGAAAGAACCATTCAAAGTTTCCTATCAGTTTTGTTTTGTTCTCTTTTTTTGAGACAGAGTCTCACTGTCGCCCAGGCTGGAGTGCAGGAGTCGATTCAGCTCATTGCAACATCCACTTCACGGGTTCAAGGAATTCTCCTGCCTCAGCCTCCTGAGTTGCCCGGACTACAGGTGCCTGTCACCACGCCCAGCTAATTTTTGTATTTTTAGTAGAGACGAGGTTTCACCGTGTTAGCCAGGATGGTCTCAATCTCCTGACCTCGTGATCCGTCTGCCTCAGCTTCCCAAAGTGCTGGGATTACAGGTGTGAGCCACTGTGCCTGCCCCTATCAGTTTTATAAGACTTTACACTAGTCAATACAATTTAAATAAATGTCACACAATAAAACCTCTGATGCATTTTCAAAATGAATCATGAAGGTAAATGCAAAACCCATCAGAGTACTCTTCCTGAACGTATGTGGAGGCACTCTTGTTACTTCACACATACACTTAGAAAGTTGAAATTAGACTTTATTTTACTAAGTGTACTCACATTTTTAAAAGTTTTTTTATGACATAGGTGACACACTGAATAATTAAACTGATTAAAAGTAATTCCAAAATAAAGAAAGAAAGAAAATAGAAAGTAATCTGAATCAAACAAAAAAAATTGAAAAACACCCCCACCCAATATATTTAAATCCAAATATATCAGTAAGTACAATAATTGTAAATGGATTACATATTTTACATATTCTAAAAACAAAGACACACATTGAACTGATAAACAATTTAACTATAAGTTCTTTATAGAGATATGACTGAAAAAAATGCAAACATTAACCAAAATTACTCTGTAGTAATTATGTCAATGTCAGACAAAATAGACTTTTAGTCAAAAGACCTTACTAGAGACTAAGATGATCCCTTTCATAAAAATAAAAGGTTGAGTTCATAAGGAAAACCTAACTTTTTACTTGTATACATCTAATAATGTAGACAGTATAAGGAAAATGGACAGTACTGTAAGAAGAAATAGGTAAATCCACATAGTGGGATAATTTAATATACATCTCTCAATAATTGATAGAATAATCAAGATCCAAGGAAATCTAGAAATAAATTTAAATAATACAACAAAAAATGAGTTCAATGGATGCCTATAACATTGTAGCAGAATACATATCCATGGACAAAATTCTGCTTAATTAAAATTTCATTAATGTAATTACAAGTAATTTAATAATATTAATTATTTCCATATTTACTATGGAATCTCTTCTTTCTAGCAGCTCCAGTTGCAGGCAAAAGATTTTCATCTGATACCTCATCTTTTTCTGGACTACAAGAAGGAAGGCTTTTAAAAGCACTAGAGAACTGAATCTATGGTGCAACCTCTAGATTCACAATATATATTAATTACTCAATGATATTTTGTCTTTTTTTAATGATATAAGCACATCGGTGTCTAGTTAAAATATAAGCATAAAAATACATTTTTACTTGTGCCAAAAGCTGTTCTGTTAATTTTTATATACATGGGTATTAAATACATTTTATTTGTAAACATTATTTTATTTACTACTATAAACATGATTATAAATACTTGTATATTTAAAATTTTTCCTTTTCTTATTATATTCATACTTTAGGTAAAGCTTAAAATTTTTGGTACCAAATATTGCTAAGGAAAAATGTATAATGATAAAAAATAGAGTAGAAAGAGAGTGAAAGAAACATACCATGTAGGAAAAATAGGAGAAGTCAAGAAAAATGATATAATTGCACCTAAAAAATCAATAATTAGATTATGTATGGTTATAAGAGATAATTAAAAGAAAAAATATCAGACTAAATATGAGCATATACCAAACATCACATATTCTCTCTTGTAAGTTGGAGTTGAACAACGAGACATATGGAAACATCAGGGACAACACACACTGAGGCCTGTCTGGAGTAGGGGGCAGAAGTAGGGGCAGCATTAGGAAGAACAGCTAATAGGTGCTAGGCTTAATACCTGGATGATGGGTTGATCTGTGCAGCAAACCACAATGGCACACATTTACCTATGTAACAAACCTGCACATCCTGGACATGTACCCCAGAACTTAAAATTCAAGCTGATTTTAAAAAGAGTATACACAATTATCTAAGTTTGTTACAATAGACATAGCAAAATCACAAAGAAACAAAGAAGTTAATAGGATGAAAAAATGTATCAAGCAAATACCAACCGGAAGAAAGTTTGTGGAGCCATAATAACAGATAAAGTAGTTATTAAGGAAAACAAACAAAAATTATGAAAATGGTAAAGTGAATCTTTTCATAAGGAAAAAACTGTTCTGTCTTTGAAGAATATAAATTTAAGTCTACTTGCACACACAAAAAAATAGAGCATTATAAGATACAAAGCAAAACCTGATACTAATACAAGAAGAAAGAGAAATCCACAAAGTGGCAGATTTGACACAGGTAACTCAGTAATTGTAAAAGAAACAAGTCATCAATAAAGATCTAGTAATGTGATGGAAATAAGTAGCAAAAGAAGCATATGGTTCAAGGCATATTTATGAACCAAGAACAAATTTCTCCTGAATTTAATAAAAATAATTGATAAGATTTATAAATAATTACTTACTTTTTCTTGAAGTTACTTTAGCTTGAAGTTTCTTGGTTTGAGATTCTCTTCTTGATAATAAAACTTTCTCCTCAGGCAACAGATGCTCAAGTGATATATCCTTTTTTTGGATTTCAAAAGGAAATGCTAAATAGAAAAAAGATAGATGTGCAATAGAACTTCTGGATATGCCAAGTAATAATCAGACTTTCCACCCATGGGAGTCAAATGAGAAAATCATATGAATAGTTTTCATGAGCATGTGAGGAGGCAGTGATAATACTTAGTAATTAATGACCATTCAAATACCAACCAAAAAGTATCATTACTTTTGTTCTCTAGTTATCATAGGGTATTCACACATTAGGTCAAAGTCAAAAGTTGATAAAATATAGTCTGAAGTACACATTGGTGAATCAAAGGAAAAGATTTGATGAGTTCAATATAAAATAATTTAAAGTTATCAATAATTATTATACTTACTTTTGTGCTTTTCCACTCTGGGATTTATTTGTTTCTTTTCTTGCATTTGGAGTTTTGACTTTGAATCTTGATGAACAGAAACCACATTTTCATTTGGTACTACAATATGAGCTATATCAAGAGATGCATTTAGTCCACCAAATGGAAAAATAAATCTATGAATGTATAACATGTACATTTCTCTTATTTTTATAAAGTTATAAGTAAATTACCATAATGCTATATCTGACACAAAAATAGAATAGTTTTAATGGCTGTTATGGAAGCTAACGCATCATTTCATAAATATTCTGAAGCATCAAATAAAGTTTATATTGGTCTCCAGGATTCATAAGTTTACACTTTAATACATAATCAAAATACTTACATAATACATGATGATTTATACTTCAGCTTAATATATAATCATAGGTCAAACAATGAAAATGCACATGCATAAGCTCATTCATTATAGCATTATTTGTAATTGCAAAGTATTCAAAACCATTAAGATTTTCACACATAGGAGATTGGTCAAATGAACAGATATATATACCACAAACAATGGTATAATTACAGTATATAATTATATGGAGATGGGGCTGAGAGTTTCCAGAGAACCTGTGAGCTAATTCGCACCCAAGGACTGCTGTTAGTTCTAAACAGCTACCAGGCAATGATAGACAGCCTATGTCCCAGCAAAGTATTGAGACTCATGGTTAAATTGTAAAGGATTTTTTTTAAAATGTAGAACCTTTTGAGATCACTTTATCTATCTACCAAAGGCACCTTAGAACATTATGTACTCTTCTTAAACTTAATGAGAAAAAGTGGTACCTTGTGGAATGAGTCACTACAGATCCCCTCCTTCAGAGTATCAGGACAGAGAAGCTTCACTCAAGGAGGAGAAAGAAAGGGGGTATATGAGATGCCAACTTCAAGACCCTCTCATTCCTCAGCTTAGTAATTGCTTGGGCTCTTTTCACTTGGGCATACCCATGATGAACCTACCACTAAAATCATGTTTGGCCCACCCTTGCAGAGGCTAGAGCAGCCCTGTGAATCACAACGCTGGTAGTCCTTTGGTTCTACAATCAAGAGTAAGAACAATAGAGGAGGTGGTTGACCAGACTCAGATTTCTAGGTTCTTTCATGCCACTCTTGCTGAGATTCCAATTCAATGAAACTCCCGCATAAGGTCAGGTCATATGTTCTGTGACAAAATCCAGAACTTAACTGAAAAATTTTCAGGCATGGGAAAAGCAGCAGTTCCTGGGGTAGAAAAGACTGACCAGCAGGAAAGTGATGTATTAGGTTGGTGCAAAAGTAATTCAATGGCAAAAACCGCAATTGCTTTTGCACCAACCTAATAAAATGGCAATCAAGCGCCCTCTCCTGAATGATGCATGTAGAGACAATCTCTAGATCGGGCTACTAAACAATGAAGTTGATGGGCCCTACTAGGGTCAGCACATTGAGGACTCTATGATTAATAAAATATTACTCCCTCTACCCTTCCCTGTGAATTTGGAGATGAATTGATGAGCCCCTCTAATTTTTACTGAGAACTCTCATCTTCCAACAATGAACAAGACCAGGAGTTAGGCTAAGTCCCAAATCCCCAGTGGGGACCCGGTTCAGAGTTAAATGGGAAGGTGTGGATAATTATATTTCTTGGGCCTTTGGATACTGGTATATAAGTGACTATGAATATATACTCCAGCATCAGAATGAAGGGGAAACTGATAATTCTCTCTAGTTTGAAGTCTGAGGTCACCACCAATGGGGACTTTATCTAGACCCAACTTTGGATGGGTCTCTTTGGCCAATTACAAATTCTACTGTTATAGTGCACACTACACAATATATTTTGTTATAAATATATCACTAAGTGAACACCTGCTCACCTTTGCCCACAAGCACTGAAGAAATTGCTCAGTTAGGGTCATTTTAGTGGGGCATGTGAAAGGCCATGAACCTACCCGACTACCTTGTGCTGTTGTTTCTCAAAAACAATACTGATTGCTTGGGGTAAAAAAGGAAATAAATGCCTTCACTGCTGTACTTAAGGATGACAAAGTTTTCTGTGAGACTAATCCTCCATAAACAGTTCCATCTGACCTGTGCACATGACCTCAGATGCACACAGCCTCAATGCATTACTGGCTGCTCAATGCCACAGTGCAGCCTTGGGTACTGGCAGTACCTGACTTTGTGACTGTCATAGATGCTACTGCCTGAGAGAAAAGAACTTAGTATACAACAACTGATATACAAAATTTCTTTTTCAGCATCCCTGTCCACACCAATGATAAGGGTCAGTGTATTCTTATGTGGAGTAGATTGCAATATATCACTAATGTCCTTCGACAAGACTACCCAAAATCCCCAACTATCTATCATCCATGGATAGGGCGTAACCTGGAAAAATTTCTGCTCTTGGAGGGTACACTAGCTTTCTACTATATTGAAAGCATTTTTCTGGTGGGTCCAGACACAGGCACCAACTAATAAAGACTGGCTGGGCCATTAATACATACAAAAACTTAGCACTAAAGTGAAATCCTTGTGTTGTAATCTGGGAAGGAGCACATCGCATTCCAGAGGAGATGACTGCCTATCTTTTGGTCCTCTCAATCCCCTAAAATGAAAAGGAAGCTCAATCATCGTTGGTCATGGACACTTTAACACTCCCCACCACACAAGAAACTTGGGATGGCCACCCATCTATGAGAGTACCAAGAAGACCTTACCTTTGTGTGGCGCTCAACCAACAAAATGCCCTAGGGCTAACCAACAAGCCTTCAGGACTATCCTTCTCCTTGGCTCCTGTAATTCCCACTTGCTGTTTGAGTTACAGATCTCAACAACCTCTCAGTTTGTTGACTGAAGGCTAGAGAAGAACATCACTACACGTGATAAGTGATCATTGGGTATAATCTCCAGGAAACTGTAATCTCCCAGAGTCAGCTGAAAGGTACACTCTTTGAGATACTGTAGGCCAATTATTGGGCCTTGATAGATATTGAGTGCTTGTCCAATGGCTGTGAAATAATCTTATGACCAGAAATTCCAACATGAAGTTAACATTTTCATTTTTGCTCTCTACTTACCTTAAGGTGTTCATACTTCAGGCAAAGTCTACAATTTCCTTAAAATATATGCTGAAATACATATTCAGGAATCAAAGAAAAAGATCTTCTGATAAGTTCAATTTTAAAATAATTTAAAGTTATCTATAATTACTACACTTACTATTACGCCTTTCCCTTCCAGGAGTTATTTTTTTCTTTTCTTGCATTTGGAGTTTTGACACTGAATCTTGATGAACAAACATAGAATTTTTATCTGGTACTACAAAATGAGCCACATAAAGAGATGTATTTAGTCCACAAAATGAAAAAACAAATCTATTGTGAAATCTCTATATTTGAAGTTTATAACAAGTATACAGCAATATTTTTTCTCATTTTTATAAAATTATAAGTAAATCACCATAATTGAAATCTGACATTAAAATGATGAAAATAGTTTTAATGGGTGTTACAAAAGCTGTCTCATTATATCATTAAGGCATCAAGTATATTTTCTATTGGTCTTCAGAATTCATGGGTTATTTACACTGTAGGTTAATAATAATAATAGAACAAACAATAAAAATTTGTATGCACATTATTCATTACCATATTATTTGTAATTGCAAAATATTCAACACACCTAAATATTCAAGTATAATATATTGACTCAATAAACAAAGATATATACTGTAAATTATAATATACTATAAATACTCTACATATCACTATACACAATACTATACATATTATGTAAAAATAATAAAGGTTTCTATAAACTAACATGGAGGGATTTCTAGAAGATAATGTTAAGTGAAAAATAATCTTAAAAACAGGATATCTGGGATGGTAACATTTGGGTCAGAAATAACCAATCAGAAAAAAATAGAAATAGAGAAATATTAACCTTTTCAAAATGAGACACAGGTAAAATAAGGAAGCAAACACTGTAGTTGGTTATCTACAAGACAACAGGGTAGGAAA
The DNA here is from genome assembly GCF_000951045.1 of Mandrillus leucophaeus. NCBI lineage: Eukaryota > Metazoa > Chordata > Mammalia > Primates > Cercopithecidae > Mandrillus > Mandrillus leucophaeus. The sequence continues at coordinate 2,519,929 of NW_012104576.1, forward strand.
AAGGAAGGGAATACAAAGAGAAGGACCGTGGCAGAAATTATATTCTTCTAAGAATATCTTCTGTATAATATTTACTTTTGGAGATAGGATAATGTTCTACATATTTGATATGGTTTGGACGTGTGTCCCCTCCAAATCTCATGTTGAAATGTGATTTCTAAGGTTGGAGGTATTGCGTGGTGGGAGGTGTTTGGGTCATGGGGGCAGATCCTGCACAAATGGCTTGGTGCCCTCTCTATGGTAAGGAGTTCACATAAGATCTGGTTGTTGATGAAGATTTTGGGATGTCCCCCATCTCTCTCTTGCTTCTCTTGCCATGTGACATGCCCTTCCCTTCCACCATGGCTAAAATCTTCCTGAAGCCTCATCAGATGTTGAACAGATGTTGGTACCATGCTTGTACAGCCTGCATAACCATAAGCCAAATAAGCCTCTTTTCTTTATAAATTACCTAGCCTCAGGTATTCCTTTACAGCAATGCAAAATGCATGAACGCAATATTCTAAAAATAAAATTAATTCAATAAGGATAAGAAGCAGGAACTAAAACTGAAAGGAAACTTAATAAAATGAACCTACTACACGGAACAAAAAACAAGTACTAATTCATGTAACTAATAAATACAGTATTCGAAACATACCCTCAGTCTTGGGCAAGAGTGTTGGGGGCAGACTGCAAACAAATCATGAAATTCTTTTAGTATGTTTGTTTTTGTAATAGTATATGCTAAGCAATTCTGTAAGTTTCAAAGTATTACAGGATAGAGCAAATGCATAAATCGGTTGGTGCTTTGAGAGTCAGGATTCAAAATACAAAAGAAAGGACACACACATACAAAATGAAGGAAGTCAAGAATAAGCCCTGAGACACTAAAATTAAAGGTGTCCAAGAGATCTCATGATTTCTAAAATATGTGTATTCATGTACACACGCATGCATATGTGCCCGTGCATGTTTATGTATAAATATATACACGTAAACATGTGTATGTACATGTAAGTAGATATATACACATAAATATATATGTGTATTCTAAGGAATATGGGTTCAAGTTAAAATCTTGTGTGTGATATTTCAGGCACACCCATAGACAAGTACAAAGGTATTATCTGGCAGTTATCCTGGAAGACAGCTTTCCACCCCACACTGGATGTAACATAGAGCCAGTGCACTGTGGTCTCTGTACGGATGTGCAGGTATGGGTTCAGATCTCTCCAGACCAACCATGCTCTTACTCATCTCTGCACACCTAGCTCAGGAACCCTCCATTTGGAGTCCTTCTTGTGAGGGAGTAGAGAGTTCAACTAAGGCACTGTATTATTCAGGGGACTCTGCTTAGATGACCTTACTGGGGAGCCTTGAAGACAACTTTCTTCTGACAGTGTTCAGTACTTTTCCACGCCTGGTCTTCTCCACATGCCACATCTATATAATGGCAAGAGCTTTTTATTTGGGGTTCCCGTGGCAATGAAATGATCTCCCCATTTTTAAATGAAACATCTGCCACTCACCTGGTTCCTTTAATGGGGAAAAGTGGAATTTTGCTAAAGCTGGGCCCTTTCCTGAGTAGACTCTTGCTTATATTATCACAGTATCTGAAAAAAGGCTTAATTATTCCTTTCAGTTTGACTTGTTATATTAATTGACTAACTCAATAACTGGCAGCTCTCTCACTGACAAAGTGGTGCAGTGAGCAGAGTTGACCAGTAAATATGTTGCCTTTCTAGAAAGGAAAAGAACCCTGAGGATCCCATGGAGATTTTTTGGGAGATGTTAGAGAAATGCATGGGACACTCATGGATGATGGTAATGAATCCTTTGCAAGAGTCTGGGAGTCCCATTAGAGCACTTCGCCAGCCATGACAATGTGTCTCAGGAAGTATTTTGTGGGCCCTGGGGTTGCTTTGGGGGAATGCTAGTGATTGTTTATGAGATTTTCAGGTCTCAGGGAGAACTAATGATCCTTCCCTTTAGCTTCCAATTCCCTGGCTGAGCTTGCTTGGTGGGTTAAATTATAAATCCCAAAGAGGAACTCTAGGAAAGCTGGGGAAGCAATCCCTACCTAGTAATACAATCTGAGAGGCAATGGCAATAAAAGTCATCAGAGACCCTGAGTTGCTGAGCTGCACCCAGTTACCAGTGCTAGCTCTAAGCATGTCTCTGACACTGAAAGACAGCCTGTGATGCAGCAAATTATTGAGACTCATGCCTAAAATGCAAAAGAATGTAGAACCCTTTGGAGTTACTTCACCCATCTATCTGAAGTGATCTTAGAGACTTGGGTTTTTCACCTCCATGATGTAGAAGGAAAACTTAGTGAGAGTGTCATCTTGTGGGGTGTATCATTATAGATCCCCACTTTCAGAGTATACTATTAGCAGCCACTTTGCCTAAAGAGGAGGAGGAAGAGAGGACTGGGATGAAAGCCTGCAAGCATCCAAAACCATCTACATTCTCAGCTGGATATTACTTGAGCTTAGAAAGATTTGGTCCAACACAATAAGTTCCTTGACTTTAAAAAACATAGTTGGACTATTCTTCCAAAGTATACAGCTTCCCTGTGAGCCACCCTGGTGGTAGATGAGACTGTTAACGAGACTCAGTTTTTTAGGTTCATTCGTTTTACTCCTACTGGTTATTGAACTCAATTAAACCTCCTCATAAGGCCATGCTGATCAGTCTGTGACACAATCCAGATATTCACTGATGACAAATCATCAGAATTGAAAAAGGAGCTGCTGCACAGATAGCAACAACTGGCTGGCAGAAAGAGTGATGTAAAACTAGTAATCACACGCTCTCTCCAGGACCATCTGGGCAAGCACTTTCACAACAAGATCGCTGGTTCTGGTTACTTATGTGTGGGTTCTCAAAGAGGAAATTGATGGGCTCTCCCATCAAGGAACTCATGGCAAGGTAGTGAGCCATGGTGCCCTAGAGGGTGGTCTGCTAGGGTCTACAAAGTAATGGATCCTGATTAATAAAGCGCTATTCCTTCTGCTCCTCTCAGTGAAGCTGGAGGAGAACTGGAGACTCTCATTCAACTCTTAACTGATGTCTCCGCTTTCAAAACTAAACAAGACTAAGGATTAGGCCAAGGTCCCTATGTCCCTATGAAGAACGGTGGTTGTTCTTTTCTTTTACGTTGTTATATAAAGTAAAAGTTCAATAGGGATATAGAGGAGCACTGCATTTCTTGGGCCTTTTGGATTTGGTGCACAACTAACTGTGATCTCCGTAATCCCTAACACTATGATGGGAGGGTTATGGGTTGAATTGTGCCCCTCTGAAACAGATAAGTTGAAATCCTAACCCTCAGTATCACAGAATGTGATCTTATTTGGAAATAGGAACTTTACAGAGATAAATGAAAATGCGGTCATTAGAGTGGGCCTTAATTCAATATAAATGTTGTCCTTATAAAAACAGAAAATTGGAGCACCCACACACACTGGGAAAATGACATGCGAAATTGAAGGCAGAGATTGGGGTGATGCATATAGAAGCCAAGGAATGTCAAAAATAGCAACCCACAAGGAGCTCGGGCAGAGGCATGGAATTGATTTTCCCTCTAGTTCTCAGAAGGAACCAACCTTGTCAACACCTTGGTCCCAGACTTCTAGCCCACTGAGTATAATTTTTTGTTGTCGAAGCCACCCAATTTGTGGGTAGTTTGTAATGGTAGCCCTACCACTGGGAAGTGGATCACTGCTGTAACAAATATTTTAAAATGTGTAAATGACTTTGGAATTGGGTAATGGGTAGAGGATGCAAGAGTTTTGAGGTGTATGATAGAAAAAACTTAGATTACCTTGAAGAGATTGTTGGTAGAAATATGCATATTAAAGGTGATTCTGGTGAAGGCTCAGAAAGAAAAGGGAAGAACTACAGAGAAAGCTTCTCTCATCTTAGATATACACATATATTGTCATGAACAGAATGTCAACAGAAATATGAATGTTAAAGGTGCTTCTAGTGAGGTCTCAGATGGAAATGAAGAACATATTGGAAACTGGAGGAAAGGTGATCTTTGTTATAAAATTGCAAAGAGCTTGTCTGAATTCTGTCTGTTGGGTGGAAAGTAAAATTTGTAAGCAATGAACTTGGATATTTATCTGAGAAGATTCTAGGTAAAGTGTTTAAGGCACATCTTGGTTTCTCTTTTCTGTTATAGTAAGATGCAAGAGGGAAATGGATAAATCAAATAAGGAATTGTTAAGCAAAATGAAAACAGATCATAAAATTCAGAAAATCTTCAGCCTATCAGTATTGAAAAAAAATAAGAGAGCACATTGTGGAAAGAACACCAAGGATATGACTGCACAACTATTTGCTAAATAGATGAGATACGTGAATTGTGGATCTAATCAACCATCTCAGCAGAAATCCTGACAACTTGAACTGAAGGAGATAGAGAAAGGATGAAATAGAAGTTGACTTTCAGATTGCTAAGATTCTATAGACAGGGAACAGGTCAATAAACTATTCTGCTGCAATTGTGTTATCCTTCAAGAGAAAGGAACAATGACCCTAAGGATGGTGCCAATAGCAGTGGGGCTTCTACTGTCACCAAGAGCCCAGAAGACACAGGCCAGAGGGGTGGGCTGTTGCCCCTTCTGTTTGAAGATATGGGTCACCACTTACATCAAAGGAGGCAGGGCCACACCCCACTAGGCCCAGAGGGCAGGGCATTGAACCAAGAGGGCTACTTTCGAGTCTGAAAATCTAAAGAAATTTACCCTGCCAGATTCTGAATTTGTTTGGGACTTGTGATCCCTTTCATTTCTTCCAATTTTTCCCTTTAGGAACGAAAATGTCTGTCCTATGCCTGCCCCACCACTGCATTTTGGAAGCAGATAATGCAATGTCTGGTTTTACAGGTTCACAAACGAATAGGACTTCTGCACAGGATGAATCATATCTCAAGTCTCTCCCATAATTATCTAAATGATTTAAACAATGAAATTTGGAACTTTGAGTTGATGATGCTTAGAGAAGATTTTGGAAATAGCGTTGAACTTTTGGAGATGTTGTGATGGGGTGAATGTATTTTGCATGTGGGAAGAACATGACTATTTAGAATCAGAGAGTAGCCTGTTATAGGTTGAATTGTCCCCACTATCTTCCCCAAATTTGTAGAATTCCTAAACCCTAGTGCCTCAGAACATGATTTTGTTTGGAAATGGAGTCTTTACAAAAGTAATCAAGTAAAAATGAGATCATAACAGTAGGCTTTAGTCCAATATGAATAATACCCTTACAAAAACAGGATATTTAGGTAAGAGACAATTATACTGAGAAAAAGTCATGTGTGGATGAAAGCAGAGACCAGAGTGATGCATCTCCAAGCCAAGGAACACTAAATGTTGCCAATGAACTACCAGAAATTAGAATAGAGGCATTTAACAGATTCTCACTGACAGTCCCTCAAAAAGAACCAACCCTGCTGATACCTTATGTTGTACTACTAGCCTTAAGAACTCTGAGACAGTAAATTTCCATTGGTTAAGCTGCCTTGTTTGTGGTAATTTGTTATGGTAGCACTAGGAACCTAATACAAAGGAGAAACAGACAATCCTCTTTGGCTTGGGGCATGAAGCCAACTTCACTAGCACTCTTACCCCAACACAAGTATGCACGGGTCACTCTGGACCACTAAAACCTCCATTGTTATGGCCCCACTACTGAATGCATAACAGTATAGATACATTGTTTTAGTATATTGCTGCTTGAATTCATTCCCAAGCCCCAAAGAAAATTGCTCTAGTCAGGGCCATTTTTTCTTTATCCAGTCTATCATTGGTGGGCATTTGGGTTGGTTCCAAGTCTTTGCTATTGTGAATAGTGCTGCAATAAACATACATGTGCATGTGTCTTTATAGTATAATAATTTATAATCGTTTGGGTATATACCCAGTAATGGGATTGCTGGGTCAAATTGTATTTCTAGTTCTAGATCCTTGAGGAATTGCCACACTATCTTCCACAATGGTTGAACTAATTTATACTCCTACCAACAGTGTAAAAGCATTTTCTCCACATCCTCTCCAGCATCTGCTGTTTCCAGACTTTTTAATGATCACCATTCTAATTGACATGAGATGGTATCTCATTGTGGTTTTGATTTGCATTTCTCTAATGATCAGTGATGATGAGCTTTTTTTCATATGTTTGTTGGCCACATAAATGTCTTCTTTTGAAAAGTGTCTGTTCATATCCTTCACCCACTTTTTGATTAGATTGCTTGGTTTTTTCTTATAAATTTGTTTAAGTTCCTTGTAGATTCTGGATATTAGTCCTTTGTCAGATGGATACATTGCAAAAATTTTCTCCCATTCTATAGGTTGCCTGTTCATGCTGATGATAGTTTCTTTTGTTGTGCAGAAGCTCTTTAGTTTAATTAGATCTCTTTTGTCAATTTTGGCTTTTATTGCAATCGCTTTTAGTGTTGTAGTCATGAAGTCTTTGCCCATGCCTATGTCCTGAATGGTATTGCCTAGGTTTTCTTCTAGGGTTTTTATGGTTTTAGGTCTTACGTTTAAGTCTTTAATCCATCTTGAGTTAATTTTTGTATAAGGTATAAGAAAGGGATCCTGTTTCAGTTTTCTGCATATGGCTAGCCACTTTTCCCAACACCATTTTTCCTTTCCCTGTTGCTTGTTTTTTTTCAGGTTTGTCAAAGATCAGATGGTTCTACATGTGTGACATTTTTTTTGAGGCCTCTGTTCTGTTCCATTGGTCTATATATCCATTTTGGTACCAGTACCATGCTGTTTTGGTGACTGTAGCCTTGTAGTATAGTTTTAAGTCAGGTAGTGTGATGCCTGACTTTGTTCTTTTTGCTGAGGATTGTCTTGACTATACGGGCTCTTTTTTTGGTTTCATATGAAATTTAAAGTAGTTTTTTCCAATTCTGTGAAGAAAGTCAATGGTAGCTTGATGGGAATAGCATTGAATCTATAAATTATTTTGGGTAGTATGGCCATTTTCACGATATTGATTCTTCCTATCCATGAGCATGGAATGTTTATCCATTGGTTTTTCTCTTCTCTTATTTCGTCGAGCAGTGGTTTGTAGTTCTCCTTGAAGAGGTCCTTCACATCCCTTATAAGTTGGATTCCTAGGTATTTTATTTTCTTTGTAGCATTTGTGAATGGGAGTTCACTCATGATTTGGTTCTGTTTGTCTATTATTGGTGTATAGGAATGCTTGTGATTTTTACACATTGATTTTGTATCCTGAGACTTTGCTGAAATTGCTTATCAGCTTAAGAACTTTTTGGGCTGAGACAATGGAGCTTTCAAAATATACAGTCATGTCATCTCCAAACAGAGACAATTTGACTTCCTCTCATCCTATTTGAATACCTTTTATTTTTTTCTCTTGCCTAATTGCCCTGGCCAGAACTTCCAATATTATGTTGAATAGGAGTGGTGAGAAAGGGCATCCTTGTGTTGTGCTGGTTTTCAAAGGGAATGCTTCCAGCTGCTGCCCATTCAGTATGATATTGGCTGTGGGTTTGTCATAAATAGCTCTTATTATTTTGAGATACACTCCATCATTACCTAGTTTATTGAGTGTTTTTAGCATGAAGGGCTGTTGAATTTTGTCGAAGGCCTTTTCTGCATCTATTGAGATAATCATGTGGTTTTTGTCATTGGTTCTGTTTATGTGATGGATTACATTTATTGATTTGCATATGTTGAACCAGCCTTGTGTCCCAGGGATGAAGCTGACTTGATCGTGGTGGGTGCAGCTGGATTCTGCCTGCCTGAATTTTATTGAGAATTTTCACATCGATGTTCATCAGGGATATTGGCCTGAATTTTTGTTGTTGTTGTTGTTGTGTCTCTGCCAGGTTTTGGTATCGGGATGATGCTGGCCTCATAAAATGAGTTAAGGAAAATTCCATCTTTCTCTATTGTTTGGAATAGTTTCAGATGGAATGGTACCAGCTCCTCTTTGTACCTCTGGTAGAATTTGATTGTGAATCCATCTGGTCCTGGGCATCTTTTTTTTTGGGGGGGCGGGGGGTGGTAGGCTATTAATTACTATTTCAATTTCAGAACTTCTTATTGATCTATTCAGGGATTCGACTTCTTCCTGGTTTAGTCTTGGGAAGGTGTATGTGTCCAAGAATTTAACCATTTCTTCTAGATTTTCTAGTTTATTTTCATAAAGGTGTTTATAGTATTCTCTGATGGTAATTTGTACTTTTGTGGGATCCGGGGTGATATCCCCTTTATCATTTTTTATTGTTTCTATTTGATTCTTCTCTCTTTTCCTCTTTATTAGTCTGGCTAATTTTGTTAATTTTTTCAAAAAAACAGCTCCTGAATTCGATTTTTGAAGGATTTTTTGTGTCTCTATCTCCCTCAGTCCTGCTCTGATCTTAGTTATTTCTTGTCTTCTGCTAGCTTTTGAATTTGTTTGCTCTTGCTTCTCTAGTTCTTTTGTGATGTTAGGGTGTCAATTTTAGATCTTTCCCACTTTCTCATGTGGGCATTTAGTGCTATAAATTTCTCTGTACACACTGCTTTAAATATATTCCAGAGATTCTTGTCTGCTGTGTCTTTGTTCTCATTGGTTTCAAATAACTAATTTATTTATCTGCCTTCATTTCATTATTTACCCAGTAGTCATTCAGGAGCAGGTTGTTCAGTTTCAATGTAGTTGTCTGAGTTTCAGTGTGTTTCTTAATCCTGAGTTTTAATTTGATTGCACTGTGGTCTGAGAGATTGTTATGATTTCCATTATTTTGCATTTGCTGAGGAGTTATAATTTGCTTCCAATTATGTGGTCAATTTTAGAATAAGTGCAATGTGGTGCAGAGAAGAGTGTACACTCTGTTGATTTGGGGTGGAGAGCTCTGTAGATGTCTATTAGGTCCATTTGGTGCAGAGCTGAGTTCAAGTCCTGAATATCCTTGTTAATTTTCTGTCTCATTGATCTGTCTAATATTGACAGTGGGATGTTAAAGTCTCCAACTATTATTGCGTGGGAGTCTAAGTCTCTTTGTAGGTTTCTAAGAACTTTCTTTATTAATCTGGGTGCTCCTGTATTGGGTGCATATATATTTAGGACAGTTAGCTCTTCTTGTTGCATTGATCCCTTCACCATTATGTAATGCCCTTCTTTGTCTTTTTTGATCTTTGTTGGTTTAAAGTTTGTTTTTATCAGAGACTAGGATTGCAACCTCTGGGTTTTTTTTGCTTTCCATTTGCTTGGTAAATATTCCTCCATCCCATTATTTTGAGGCTATGTATGTCTTTGCATGTGAAATGGGTCTCCTGAATATAGCACACCAATGGGTATTGACACTTTATCCAATCTGCCAGTCTGTGTCTTTTAACTGGGTCATTTTCTCATTTACATTTAAGGTTAATATTGTTATGTGTGAATTCTATCCTGTCATCATGATGTTAGCTGGCTATTTTGCACATTAGTTGAGGCAGTTTCTTCACAGTGTCATTGGCCTTAATATTTTGGTATGTTTTTGTAGTGGCTGCTACCAGTTTTTCCTTTCCTTCATATTTAGTGCTTCCTTCAGGAACTCTTGTAAGGCAGGCCTGGTGGTGACAAAATCTCTCTCAGCATTTGCTTGTCTGTAAAGGATTTTGTTTCTCCTTTGCTTATGAGTTTAGCTTGGTTTGGCTGAATATGAAATTCTGGGGTGAAAATTCTTTAAGAATGTTGAATATTGGCCCCCACTCCCTTCTGGCTTGTAGGGTTTCTGCAGAGATATCTGCTGTTAGTCTAATGGGCTTCCCTTTGTAGGTAACCTGACCTTTCTCTCTAGCTGCCCTTAACATTTTTTCCTTCATTTCAACCTTGGTAAATCTGATGATTATATGTCTTGGGGTTGCTCTACTTGGGGAGTATCTCTGTGGTGTTCTCTGTATTTCCTGAATTTGAAAGTTGACCAGTCTTGCTATTATAAGGCAGGCCTGGTGGTGAGAAAGTATCTCAGCATTTGTTTGCCTATAAAGGATTTTATTTCTCCTTCACTTATGAAGCTTAGTTTGGCTGGATATGAAATTCTGGGTTTAAAATTCTTTCCTTTAAGAATGTTGAATATTGGCCCCCACTCTCTTCTGGCTTGTAGAGTTTCTGCTGAGAGATCTGCTGTTAGTCTGATGGGCTTCCATTTGTGGGTAACCTGACCTTTCTCTCTGGCTGCTTAACATTTTTCCCTTCATTTCAACCTTGGTGAATCTGACAATTATGTGTCTTCGGGTTGTTCTTCTCGAGGAGTATCTTTGTGGCTTTCTCTGTATTTCCTGAATTTGAATGTTGGCCTGCCTTGCTACGTTGGGGAAGTTCTCCTGGATGATATCCTGAAGAATGTTTTCCAACTTGGTTCCATTCTCCCTGTCACTTTCAGGTACACCAATCAAACATAAATTTGGTCTTTTCACATAATCCCATATTTCTTTGAGGCTTTGTTGGTTTGTTTTTACTGTTTTTTCTCTAAGCTTCTCTTCTCTTCTCCCTTCATTTCATTCATTTGATCTTCAGTCACTGATACCCTTTCTTCCACTTGATCAAACTGGCTACTGAAGCTTCTACATGCATCACATAGTTCTCGTGCCACAGTTTTCAGCTCCATCAGGTCATTTAACATCTTCTCTACACTGTTTATTCTAGTTAGCCATTCTTCTAATCATTTTTCAAGGTTTTTAGCTTCCTTGCAATGGTTTCAAGCATCCTCTTTTAGCTTGGAGAAGTTTATTATTATCGATCTTCTGAAGCCTACTTCTCTCAACTCATCAAATTCATTTTCCATCCAGCTTTGTTCTGTTGCTGGCAAGCAGCTGCAATCCTTTGGAGAAGAGGTGCTCTGGTTTTTAGAATTTTCAGCTTTTCTGCTCTGGTTTCTCCCCATCTTCGTGGTTTTATCTACCTTTGGTCTTTGATGATGGTGATCTACATTTGGGGTTTTGGTATGGATGTCCTTTTTGTTGATGTTGATGTTAATCCTTTCTATTGGTTAGTTTTCCTTCTAACAGTCAGGATCCTCAGCTGTAGGTCTGTGGAAGCTTGCTGGAGGTCCATTCCAGACCAAGTTTTCCTGGGTATCACCCAAGGAGTCTGCAGAACAGCAAATATTGCAGAACAGTGAATGTTGCTGCCTGATTCTTCCTCTGGAAGCTTTGTCTTAGAGGGGCACCTGGCTGTATGAGGTGTCAGTTGGCCCCTACTGGGCGGTGTCTCCCAGTTAGGCTACTCGGGGGTCAGCGACCCACTTTAGGAAGCAGTCTGTCCATTCTCAGATCTCAAACTCCATGCAGGGAGAACCACTGCTCTCTTCAAAGCTGTCAGACAAGGACATTTAAGTCTGCAGGAGTTTCTGCTGCCTTTTGTTCAGCTACGCCCTGCCCCCAGAGGTGGAGTCTACAGAGGCAGGCAGGCCTTGTTGAGCTGCAGTGGGGTCCACCCAGTTCGAGCTTCCCAGCTGCTTTGTTTACCTAGTCAAGCCTCAGCAATGGCGGACACCCCTCCCCCAGTCTCACTGCTACCTCGAAGTTTTATCTTGGACTGCTGTGCTAGCAGTGAGCAAGGCTCCATGGGTGTGGGACCCACCAAGCCAGGCATGGGATATAATCTCCTGGTGTGCCATTTGCTAAGACTGTTGGAAAAGTGCTATAAAAGGGCGGGAGTGTCCTGATTTTCCAGGTACTGTCTGTTACGGCTTCCCTTGACTAGGAAAGGGAATTCCCTGACACTTGTGCTTCCCAGGTGAGGTGATGCCCCACTGTTTCAGCTCACACTCCATGGGTTGCACCCACTGTCCAACCAGTCCCAGTGAGATGAACCCGGTACCTCAGTTGGAAATGCAGAAATCATCCATTTTCTTGGTCGCTGGTGCTGGGAGCTGTAGACTGGAGCTGTTCCTATTTGGCCATCTTGGGTGGTTCCAGGTTGTGTGCTCTTTATGAGAATCTAATGCCTGATGACCTGTCACTGTCTTCCATTAGCCTCACATGGGGCCATCTAGTTGCAGGAAAACAAGCTCAGGGCTCCCACTGATTCTACATTATGGTGTATAATTATTTCACTACATATTACAATGTAATAATAATATAAATAAAGTGCACAATAAATGTAATGCACTTGAATCATCCCAAAATCATCCCCCACCTTGGCCCTGGTCCATGGAAAAAATGTTAAATTTGTTCACTTTCTCTGGTGTGAAAAAGGTTGAGGACCACTGATCTAGATCATATTTTTTTTCATTTATTGTGATACTGTAATCAATGGCCTAGAGATGACAAATTCCTCAGCATGGAAGAAGCAACTGCTACAAAAAAGCAAAAAGAGATCACCAGAGACAGCAACATAAAAATAGTCATTGGGCACACACTCCTCAATGACCTAAGTAAGGGCCTCACCAAAGTGATCTCTAGGTTTGGTTACCCAAAAGTAAGGACTCACAAAAGGAGATTAATGGGCTCTTCACCTAACTCATGGCCTGGTGGTAGTGTGCCACTGTGGGCTCAATGGTAGCCTCCTAGGGTCTGCCCAGTGCTGGCCCCTATAACTAATAAAAATGCTGCTCTCCTCTTCTCCCATTGAAGTTTGAAAAGAATTAGAGAGCCCTGCCAATTTTTATGCAAATATTTTAGCTTTTAAAAAAAAAACAGAAAACAAGACTATGACATGGCCAATGTCCCTATGTCCCCAGTGAGGAATGGAGGCCCTATATCAAAGTTAAAGTTCAAAGTGGACATGGAGAATTTCATTTCTTGGGCCTTTTGCATAATAGCGCACAGGTGACTGTGATCCCCAAAATCCCTGGCATGAGAATGAGGAGGAAATAGATAATGTTCTCTGGTTTTCAGCTGGAGGCGACCACCACCAAGATCCTGATCTGACTACAGGTAGGTCTCTTCAAGCCACTACATACTTCCATCATTATGGTACCCATTACTGAATGGGTTGTTGCTATGACATATTGTCTATGTCTACCCCTGACTGTATTCACCCCGCATCCCTGAGGGGAATTGTTGCAATTAGGACCGTTTTAGTGGGGTATATGGAAGACTAAACCAGCCAGACTACCAGCACCTAGTGTCTTTGTCTCTTAAAAACACTATCGACTGTCTTGGGGATGAAAAAAAAAAATGTCTTCATTGCTGTGCTTAAGAAGGCCAAAGTTCACCATCTGGCCTTTTGCTTAAGGCATTGTGTGCCTGGAAAATAATTGACTATTGGTGGCTCATGCCATAGTTCTGTCTTTGGCACTGGTGTTACCTGACATTATGACTATCACAGAGGCTACTACCCAAGCTGAGGCAAATAGTTATAAAGCAATTGACATTGTAAATGCCCTTTTCAGCATCCTTGTCCACAAAGATGATCAAGATCAGTCTGCCTTACATTAAGTGGGCTGCATCACACCTTTAACGTCCTCCTCAAGGCTGTGACATGAAAACAGCACCACTCCCAGATGAAGCACTGGCCCTCCACTATATTCATCGCATCCTCCACTGGGCCCAGACAAAAACACTACCCAGCAAGGGCTGGGTCACTCTCAGCTTTAGTCACTCTCAGCCCCAACAAATAAAAGGAAAGCCAGACTGGAGCTCTCACATTCCCTTCATGAACATCTTCATGACACCATCTATCAGGTTACCAAGAAGACCTCTACCCTTAGGTGCATCCTAAAGATAGTATGTTCTGGAGACCCTTCAATGACCACATAGGCTGTTTTTCCCCTTGGCCTTCTCTGATACATTTTGTCATTTGAGTTACACATCTCACCAACCTTCTGTTTGCTGATTAGAGTCTATGACAGAAGGATACTGCCACATGTTCCAAGGTTCCTGTTGAACACTTGGACTCATAATCTCCTACAGTTGGCTGAAAGTAAACACCCTTTGATAGACAAACGACTTTTATTGGATTTGGTGGACACTGAGCACATAAGCATGCCATAAAATAGTCTCAAGACCAGAAATTCCAACCAAATATTATTGTTCCCTAGTTATTTTAAGGTATTCACACTGTAACATGTAAAATTTCTATAAACTATACGCTCAACTACATAGTCATGAACCAAAGAAAAATGATCTAATGAGATTAACTTTTAAAATTTAAAGTTACCTGTAATTATTATACTTACTACTATGTCTTTTCTCTCCAGGAAGTTTTTCATTTTTTTTAATTTGCATTTCCAGTTTTGACAATGAATCTTGATGTTCAAGTGCAAGATTTTTGCCTGGTTCTTCTTCATGAGCTACATAAGGAGATGCATTTAGTCTCTTAATGGAAAAACAGACCTACTGTGAAATCTCTAGATTTCAAACTTGTAATTGTGTAGCAAAATTTTCTCATTTTGATAAATTTGTAAGTAAATTATCATAAATCCAGATGTGACATGACTACTATAAGAACATTTTTAATGGATGTGTGTTGAAGCTCATTATTTCATAACATTTCTAGGCATCTGATACATATTAGTCACTAGTTTCCTTATGTTATTTATACTTTAGGTTAATACATATTCACAGAAATAAAAATAAAAATGCATACGTACAATGTTATTTATTATATCATATACGTAATTGCAAAATAGTCAAAACCACATAAACTTTCAAGCAGAGGAGACTGGTTGAATAAACTGAGATATGTATATACAGTAAGTCCTCACATAATGTCATTGATAGAATCTTGGAAACTGTGACCTTAAGCAAAATGACACATAATGAAACCGATTTTACCATAGGCATATTGACATAAACAAGAGTTATGTTCCTACAGTATTTTTTTTTGTAACAAAAACATCACAAACTTCTAAATAAAGACCCAAAACACTTCCAATAGTAAACATTAAAATAAATGTGAGCTATACATAGATTTAAGAAAAAATAATAAAAACAAGTAAGACAATTATTTACCCAATTTGTGGTTAATCAGTGAGTGATGGTTGTCATAGTGGTGGTGAGTTAAGTCAAGGAACACACTCCTTGATTTATTCAAAGGAATAAATCAAAAGCAAAGCAAAATTGTAAGGAATGCCTCCTCCCACCATATAATTTAAAAGCAATCACAAATATGGTAGCTTACAGACTGCTTTTGTACTGCATTGTTTATTGTCATGCATTTGCATAATTATTGTATACAAATTTTTATTTTACAATAATTTGTATTCATTCATTCACTTGATTTCCAGCCCACTTATTCCAGTTAACAGTTGCAGGTGGTTGGAACATATCCTAGAAGCTCAGAGCACAAGGGGGGAACCAGCCCTCGACAGAATGCCATGCCGTATCAGGGTGCACTCAGACACATACCCACACTCACTCAGACAGAGACCATTTAGACACACCAATTTACCTAATATACATATCTTTGGAATGTGGGAGGAAATCGGAGCACCCAGAGAAAATTCATGCAGACACAGGGAGAATGTGCTAACTCCAGACCATGTGCCTGGCTAGGAGTCAACTTTTTTTCTTATTAACATTATAATCAAACGATGTTGAACAAAATGATGTTACTCAAGTACGTGCTGTACCACACACTATGGTATAGTACATATGGTAAATAATGTGGTACAAACAACTGTAAGTGTAACTATAAAAGAAATTAAACATGTCTATAAATTGACTTGAAGGGATTGCAAAGAATAATGTGAAGGAAAAAAATACCTACAAAGGGGAAAACTTGAATGCTATCTTTGGGGAAGGAAGATGAAGAAATGAGAAAAAAATAGAGAAGGAAATAGAGAGATAGTTATCTTTACAAAAAGAAGCAGAGGAAAGATATAAGAAACAATGTTGTTGGTTACCTACAAAATGAGGAGAGAGGACTGGGGAAGAAAATATACTCCTCTAACTTTTTGCATATATATTGTTTTACTTTTGAAAGTAGTTTCATGGCCTACAGATTTCAAAAACAAAATTAAATCCACAAGGAAAAGAAGGTGTGATGAAAACTAAAAGGAAATAATGAAATGAAATCATTGAAGAAAAAATAAAAGCAATAACTCATCAATATAGTATTTGACATAAACCCTCACTATTGGACATGAGAGGTGGAGGTGGAGTGCAAACAAATCATGAAATCTTTTTAGTTGGTTTGTTGTTCTAGTATATGTTAAGCAATCTGAACTCAATTTGAGAGGAATTAGAATAGGGAACAAATAACTAAAGGTATTCATGCGGTTCAGAGCTCCAGCTAATTCAGCCTCGGGGTCCATAAAATGGAAAATAGCTTCTTGCTTGGGGCTCCTTCCACTGTGAGACAACCCCATCCCATGCCCACTCACACAGTCTACACTGATGCACTTGCTAAGTGCTTTTCTGTGGGGTAAAATGGGACCCTGTAGAGCTGGGGACCTGCCTCTATCTAGCCTATGGCTTTTAATATGCTAGTAAGTGAGTAAGGTTAATTGTGACTTTGAGTTTGGCCTGTTACTTAATAGACCAACTCAAAAACTGGCATTTCTGTTTCTGACAAACTACCACAAACAGCAGGGTGGTCAATGAAGCACAAAGCCTTTCTGGAAGGAACACTTTGGAAAGTGCTAGTGAGTCTGCAGGACACTCTCAGTGGAAAGGGAATGGAGAGACTACTGGATCAATTGCAAGAGACTCAGCATCCCACAGGGCACTCTGCCAGTCATGTCAATCATGTCTTAGAAAGTCCAGCAGACACCATGGGGTTTTCTAGAATGCTAATGTATTATTTACATGAGTTTTTCAATTCTGACATGGAACAATAGTCTCTTTATCCTCTGATTCACATACCAAGATATCCAATGAGTCAATTGAAAAATCTAGCAGATGGGCTCTGAGAAAGCTAGGGAAGTAATTTTGTGATTACTGCTCATGACCCTAAGTTAATGGGCTCAAAAAGTTGGAGACTCTGCACACTCAGTTGCACCTAATGACTGTTCTTAGCCCTAGGCACTCCCCTAAAACTGGTGGACAGCCTGTAATGTAGTCAGTTATTGAGACTCATGCTTTAATGAAAAACAATGCAAAGTCCTGATGATCATTTTGCCCGCACTAAGAGACATGGGTAGTGTGCCTTCACAATAAAGTGATAATCTTGTTTAACTTAGGGAGCAAGAGGGACATATTGTGGAGCTTATCACTATAGAATGCCTCCTTAAGAGAGTCTTGACAGTGCCCATATTGCCTAAGGAAGTGGAGGAAAGGGGAACGAATGATGCAAACATCTGAAACCCTCTCCTTCCTCAGTTGTATACTATTTTTGGCTCTGACAGGATTGCCCACCCATGACGTGTTCCCTGCTACTGGAAAACGTGTTTGGGCCATCATCTGCAGAGGCTATAATGGCCCCTTGAGCCACACCACTGTCTCTAAGGTCACTGATGGAGTGAGGACAGTTGTGTTCCCTGCTACTGGAAAACATGTTTGGGCCATCATCTGCAGAGGCTATAATGGCCCCTTGCACCACTCTGCTGTCTCTAAGGTCACTGATGGAGTGAGGACAGTAATGACAAGATTTGACCAGACTCAGATCTCTAGTTTCATTTCATAGCCTTTACTAGCTCAATTAAACCTCCGTATAAGATAATGTCAATTAATTTGTGGCACAATTCAGATCTTAACTGACAAATTTCTGGGCATGGAAAAAGCATCTACCACCAAGATAGCAATGTGTGACCAGTGAACAGTGTGATCTAAAAATAATTTGGCATCCACTCCTGGGTGATCTAGTTGAGGGCTCTCCCCAAGAAATATCTGAGTCTAGTTAATCAACGATGGAATCTGAAGTAGGACACTGATGGACTTTTCACCAAGAATCTCCTGGCCAGGTAGTGGGCCATGGGTACCAACACACAGCCCCACTAAATCCAGACTGTGATGACCCCTATGACTAATGAAAGTGCTCTTCCCTTTGTACCTCCCAGTGATATTGAAATGAATCAGAGAACCCTCCACTACTTTTGCTCAAACTTCATGCTCTCGAAAATAAAGAAAATCAAGAGTTAGGCCAAGATCCCTATATTACCAGTGGTAATCCGAGAATGTATGGTAACATCAGAATTTAAAGGGAAGGTGGGAGGAAATTGCATTTCTAGGGTCATTAGGATACTGGTGCACAGGTGGCTGTGATCCCCACAACCTCTGACACCAGGAACTGGGGAAAAGAAGTAATGCTCTCTGGTTTTGCATCTGAGGGCACCACCAACAGGACCCTCGGTCAAACACTACCATGAGAGTATCCCTTCAGACAACTGCAAAACTCCATTTTACTCCCCTCCCCCACCAAATGTATTATTGGTATAGATGTATTTTCTGTATGAACCCCCACTTGCATTCATCCCAATCCCTGATGGGAACTGAGGCATTTAAGGTCATTTTAGTTGGGCATATGGAAGAGTGTAAATATCCGGATTAACAGCGCCTAGCACCTTTATTTCCCAAAATAGCTTCCTAGGAAGAAACAGAAATGGCTGTCGTCATTTGTTGAGCTTATTGAAGCAAAAGTTCTCCATGAGACTATTTCTTCATTCAATAACTAAGTAGATCTTGTACACAGCCTCAGGTGCATAATGACTCAATTGATTTTGCTGGTCCATTGCTATATTACAGCCCTGGGCACCAAAGACACATGAAACTATAGTTGTCATACAGGTTTTCCAAACTGAGGGAACTTGGTTTGCAACAACTGACATTTCAAATGCCTTCCCATATCTTTTTTTCACTTAGATTTTCAGTTTAACCTTATATAGAATAAGTTCGAAAACATAACTAATATCCTTCCACAAGGCTACCAAACTGCTCTAATATCTGTCATCAATGCATAATGACCTCTAAGTGGCCTGGTCCCAAGGGAAGACTAGCCTTTCATTATATTGATTATATTATTTAAGTGGACTCAAGCAAGGACATCACCCAAAATGACTGGCTGCTCTAATGACTCACCAGTGGCTCTTAGCTGGGCCATTAGATACAGTTACCGAGTACCTGGATGAAATGCCTAGGATTGATCTCTAAGGGGTGACATCTCATTCCAGAGGAGACTGCCAAGCTTTGATCTTTTCTGGTCTAACAAATAAAAACAACCTCAGGCTGGGTGCAATGGCTCACACCTACAATGTCAGCACTTTGGGAGGCTGAGGCGGGTGGATCATTTAAGGTCAGGAGTTTGAGACCAGCCTGGCCAACATGGTGAAACCTCACCTCTATTAAAAATACAAAAATTAGGCAGGCGTGGTGGGGTATGCCTATAATCTCAGCTACATGGGAGGCTGAGGCAGGAAAATCACTTGAGCCTGGGAGGCA
This sequence comes from Mandrillus leucophaeus, assembly GCF_000951045.1. Taxonomy (NCBI): domain Eukaryota; kingdom Metazoa; phylum Chordata; class Mammalia; order Primates; family Cercopithecidae; genus Mandrillus; species Mandrillus leucophaeus. The sequence goes on from NW_012104576.1 coordinate 2,539,194, forward strand.
GAGGTTGCGGTGAGCCAAGATTGGGCCACTGCACTCCAGTCTGGGCAAGAAAGTGAGACTCTGTCTCAAAAAAAAAAAAGGAAAGAAAAAAAAAAAAAAAAAAAAAAAACAAGCCCAGCAGTTACTGGAACTGTTTGGATAAATACACTCTCATTTTCCCTATGTGTGATCCTTGATGACATTCATTCATCTATGGGGTTACCAGAAATTCTGTTTCATTTCAGTGGGGCCATGACCAAAAGGATGCCCTAGAGGCCCTTAAACAGGTGTCCTAGGTTACCTTCCCCTCAGTTATTATGATCCCCATTTGCTGTTTTGAGTTACAGATCTAAACAATATCTTTGCTGATTGGTGCCTATGGCAGAAGGCCACAGGTGAGAGGTTTTAAGTTTTTGGGCCCATAATTACTTTGAGTTGCCTGAAAGGCACACTACTTTGGAAAGACAATTACACATTTGTTATAAAGCCTTGGGGGATACTGTGTGTCCTGTGGTCATGAAATAATCTAAGGGCCAGAAATGTCAACCAAAATGTATCAATATATTTACCTTTTTTTCTTTAATTATGGTAAGGTATTCACATTTTAGTCAAAGTATAAAACTTTTGTGAACCAAAGCAAAAATACCTTCGGATGAACTTACTTTTAAATAATTTAAAGTTATCTTTATTTTTTATACTTACTAGTAATTCTTTGTCCTTTGAGAGTGCTTTGTTCCTTCACTTGCATTTCTGATTTTGACATTGAGTCTTGATGCCCAAGTGTAAGATTTTCATCTGGTTCTTTATCATGAGCTATAGAAAAAAATGTGTTTAGTCCATAAATTAAAAATAAATCTATTTGAAATCTACAGATTTCAAATTTACCAGTGTGCAGTGGCATTTTCTCTCATTTTTATAGAGTTATGAATAAATTACCAAGATGCTGTATCTACTATGAAAATTGTGAGAAGAGTTTCAATGGGCGTGTGTTGGGACTATCTCATCATATCAATATTCCTGCACTTTGAATATGTTTTATCTTAGTCTCTGGCTTTCTTAGGTTTTTTATATTTTCAATTAATACATATTCATAAACCAAACAATGAAAATGCATATGCACCAGGTTATTCATTACAGCATAATTGCAAATACTCAAAACCACCTAAATGTACAAGCATAGATCTGTTGAGTAAAGCATATAAACTATGACAACATCAACTATGGGCTATAATATGGTCCAAAAAACTGCACATACCTTTATAAAAGGAATGAAAAAGATCCCTACAAACTGACTTGGTGATATTTCTATGAAATAATGTTTAGTGGGAAAAAACCAAAAGGGAAAATATCTAGAATACTATCTTTTAAGTAAGAAAGAAGAGGAAATAAGAATAATATGGAGAGATATCTATCTTTATTAAATAAAACACAGAAAGATAAACCAGAAAACAAAGTAGTTTGTTATCAAGTCCCTGCAAACACGGCTTGCTGAGTTGCACCCAATGACTATTGTTAACTCTAAATATGTCTCTGGCATGAACAGACAGCCTATGATGACACACTTACTTAAGATTTATACTAAATTTGAAAGAATAAAGTTCTCTCAGGTTCACCTCACCAGTGACCTGAGGAGTTTATAGGAACTTGCGTAGTTTGCTTTTACCATAAAGGAGGTAAGCATGTTAAGATAGTGTGTGACAGTGGCACCGTATATAGTGTGTCACAACAGGGCCCCTCGTTCTGAGTGTCCTAAAAGTGTCCAAGGAAGATGAGGTAGGGTGGCAGAGAAAAAAAAGAGATATGAGCACTAGAGATACTCTCCTTTCTCTATAGGCTATCATTTGTTCTCTGAAAGTTTGGCCCACTCATGATGAGTTCCCTGACACTGCAAGCATTGTCTAGTCACTCAACAATGAAGTCTCAAAGAAGAGCTTGACGGACTCCCCACTAAGGATCTTCTGGCCAGGCAGTAGGGCATAGGGCCAACATACAGCCCCACTGGAGTCAAAATGGTAGTGATACCTATAACTAACACATGTGCTATTTCCTCTACCCATCATAGTGATCTTAAGATGAATCAGAGAACATGGTCTGTGTTTACCCAGAAGTCTCAGCTTTCAAAACAAAACAAAATTAGGGGTTAGGCCAACAGACCTATTTCCACAGTGGCACCTGAGGATGTATACCAAGTCAGAGTTCAAAGAGGTCATACTGCAGAACTGCATAACTCGCACCATTCGAACACTAGTTTACCAATGACTGATCTCCACAATGTCTGACACCACGATGAGGGTGAAACAGATAATGCTATATGGTGTGCGGTCTGAAGCCACCAAAAACACAACCCTTACCCAAACACAACTATGGGTGGGTCCCACTGGGCCACTACAAGCCTCTGTTTATATGACTCCCTCTACTGAATATATTATTGATATAGAAGTACCTTCTGTGTGAACCCCCAATCACATCAGCGTCAAGCCCTGATGGGAACTACTGCAGTTAAAGTCATTTTAGTGAAGCATGTGGAAGACTGTAAACTTACTAAACCACAAGTGTCTAGAGATTAGTCTCCAGAAATTACCTGAGGGAGAAATAGAAATCACTGCCCTTATTGCTCAGCTCTTCATAATCATAAAGCCAAAGATGTTCATGAGACTATTTCTCCATGCAATAACTAAGTTGGCCTGTGTATCACCTTGGGTGCCTATAAACTCCATTGATTATGGGAAGCTTAATGCTATGGTACATCTTAGAACACTACTATGACCTGACATTGTGACTGTCCATAAAGGTAATTACCCAAGCTGAGGGAAGTAGGTATAAAGCAATCGACATTGCAAATGCCCTTTTCAGCATTCCTGTCCACACAGATGATCAGGAACAGTTTGTCTTATATGGAACAGGTTGGAATACACCTTTAAAATCCCTCCGCAAAACCATGATCTGGAAACAGTTTTGTTCCAATTAACCTTCCAAGACATTGACGACTCCCTACTGCTAGGCCCAGGCAAGTCCACTACCCAGCAAGGACTGGATGTTGTATTGGCCCAACGCAGCAACATGGTGGGGCCATTAATACATAAAAAACACAAAGACCTTGTTACCCAAGGGGAATTCCTGGGAGTAAACTAGAAAGGGGAAACATGTCTCACGCCTGAGGAGATAACTGTCAAACTATGGTCCCTCTCTATTGCAACAAATAGACAAGAGGCCAAGCAATTCATGAACCTATTCTGCTACTGGCAGTCTCACATTACGCTTGACGGAATCCTGATTGCAATCATTTTAAAGTTACCAAAAAGGTCTCTACCTTGGAGCAGGCCCCAACCAACAGAATGCCCTGGAGTCCATCTAACAAGCCTCCTATGCCACTGTTCCCCTTGGCTTCTCTGAACTTTATTTGAGTTACAGGTCTCAGCAAATTTTCTGTTCATTGATTGATGCCAAATGGAAGCAGCTTACTGAATAGGTCAGCGGAATAAATTGGGCTTTTGGACCTGTAACTTCCTAGAGTTGGATAAAAGGTACACACTCTTTGAAAGACAATTATTGGCCTGTTATTGTCCTTGGTGAATAATGAGCACATGATCATGGCTACAAAATACCATTATAACCAGAAATACTAACTAAAAGTAATAAATACTCTAGCTTTTGTTCTCTAGTTATCTTATGGTATTCACACTTTAGGTCCAAGGTAAAATTTCTGTAAATTCAAGACTCATGAACTAAAGAAAAATATCTTTGCTGTGACTAATTTAAAATAATTTAAAGTTATGTGTAATTTTTATACTTACTGGTGAGTGGTTGCTCTGTAGAAGTTTCTTGTTTCTTTACTTGCAATTCGGTTTTTGACATTGATTCTTGATGCTCAACTATAAGCCTTTCATTTGGTACTTCATTATGAGCTACATAAAGAAAATACATTTATTCCACTAAATAGAAAAATGGATCTATTGTGAAATTTCAGTATTTCAAATTTATAAAACATTTACATGAGCATTCTCTGTCACTTGTGCAAAGTTATAGCTAAATTACAATAATGATAGATTTGATGAGAAAATGCTGAAAAGAATTTTAATGGCTGTATGTTGATGCTTTCTCACTTTATAAACATTTCTAGGAATCATATATAGTTAGTCTATATTTTTCTTAGGTTATTTACATTGTATAGATCATACAGACATCATAAACCAAACAATAAAAATACATATGTACAAGTTTATCATTATGGCATTATTTGTAATTACAAAATACTCAAAACCACATAAATGTTCAAGCATTGGATATTGGTTGAAGAAGCCAATGTATATACCATATACCATAAAGTTCTAGGGGTGTCCAAGGGAGAGAATACAGTCACAGATTCTTAGTTTCTGTTTCTGGTTGTGCCAGTAAAGCCCCTTTTTCATTCCTCTTTTCCGCTTATCACTAGAGACAGAAACTAAAAACAATGGCTTTGGGCTGCTAAAAGCCCAAAACAAAACAGACCAGAATGACAACAACAACAAAAATAAGGCAGGTTGGACGAGTTTGTTATAAACTATAGTATAATGAAAGTTATGGTTAATAATGTGGTACAAATAGCTATACATAGAATTGTAAAAGCAATTTAAAAATCTCTATAAACTGACCTGTAGGGATTTCCAGGAGATAATGTTAAGTGAAAAAAAACCTGAGAAAGGGAAAACTAGTATGCCACCGTTAGGTAAGGAAGAAGGATAAAAAAAAAAAAAAGAAGGAAAGAAAGGACATTAGAAAGATACTTAGCTTCACAAAATGAAACAGGTGAAATGTAAGAGTACAATATAGCTGATTACCTACAAGATGAAAGAGGGAGAACTAGGGAAGGAATGGAACTTCTCTAAGTATACCTTGTATATTTTTTTACTTTTGGAATCAGTTTCAGATTTCATATATTTCAAAAAAAATAAAACTAAATCACAAAGGAAAAGAAGAAACTAAAACTGAAAGCAAACTTAGTGAACCTATTAAAGAGAAAAAATAACTCACACAGGTAAACCATCAATACAGTATTTAACATATGCCCTAATACATGGGCAAGTGTGTGGAGAATAGACCGTACACACATCATAAAATATTTTCAGTAGGTTTGTTTCTCTAGAAGTATGTGCTAAACAATTCTAAAATAATTTTGGAACCACAATACAATCTAGATTTCAAGATCAACATGGCTGACTAGAAGCAGCTAGTGTGAACTGCTTTCACAGGAGAGAAGATAGAGTGGCAAGTAAACTTATAAATTTATAAGTGGCAAGTGGCTCTTCAACTGGCTCATCCAGGGGGCCACCTTGGAATTCATCAAGGAAGCAGTGGTGACCCATGGAGAGCAGAGAGGAGTGAGGCAGGACAGCTGCCTGCCTGGGATTGGCACAGAGCCAAGGAAGGCTCTCCACCATACACACCTGTGCCATGAACCTTTGCAAACCTAGGCACAAGAGATCCTGCCCAACCCTACTCCCTGGGAACCCCAGACTGACACAGAAAGCTGCATGGAGTCACAGCAGATCCCTGTTCAGGCCCATGTGGAGCTCCAAGGGCTTTGGATTCCTGAGCACCCTGGGACCAGCTGCCATAGCTCTGCCAACAAGGGAGGCAGGGATCTTCCATGCGCCCCAACAATAAGGGCCCCATCTAGGATATTGAGATGTGGACAGACTGTAGGCCTCACCTCTGGGGTACCTTGCCAAGCAAAGCCAACCGGCCTAGGTCCTCAGCACAGCCACTCACCTCACCCCCACCCTCCAACCTCAGAACTTGGGCTGGCTGCAGCTCTACGTTTCTCTAGGGCAGAGATTCCAGAGGTAACACAATAGGCCCACAGCTTTTGCCACTGCCAAAGTCCCCCCAGTCTCTGTTGCCCTGAGGCTAGGGAGACAGTATAGAGCTCAAAAGCTATCTTGGGCCTCCAACATGCCACACGTGCCATACAGAAAAACAGCCAGACTGTTTTTCATGCAGGTCCCAGGCCTTGCTACTCCTTACTGGGCAGGGCCTCCCGACCTTGGCCCTCAATGCAGCCACTCTATTTCTGCCTGATCACTTCCATTTGTGGCAGCTCTGTGTTTCTCTGGGGTGGAATTCCCATTGGCAACTGGCAACCAGTCCCTCTGCCATTGCTGCTGCAGTAGTACTCATCCTCGTTGCCACCAAGCTGGGGAAGAAAAAAGAGCCTGAGTGCTTTACCTGAGCCTCCAGCACACCACAGCTGACCTACAGAGAGGAGGCACGACTGTCTTCCGTGTAAGCCCCCACGCCTCCTGCTCTTCACCAGGCAAGGCTCCCTGGCTTGGACTCCACACAAAGCCACCTCACCATTGGCTGACTGTTCTGATTGGCAGCAGTTCTACCTTTCTTTAAGGTGGAGCTCCCAAAGACAAGTGACAGGACCTATGCTATTGGCACTGCCAAGGTCCCCATACCCCTACTGCCCCCAAGCTGGGGAAAGAACAAAAAGCCTGAGCTTGCCCCAGGGCTGCAGTGTACAACCTGGGAATGCCAAGCCAAGACCTGTGGCTGGCACTGAAGTGAAAGAGAAGCCCACACTCTCAGAGTACTAAGGAGGAGCATGGCTGCAAACACAAGGAAATACAGAGGAACCACATGCCTTAGTAAGAGCCCATTTACCAGCCATTATGCGTAAGTGTCATCTATTGGTTTGTAGTCAAAACTATAACAATAAAAATACTTTGCTAACATACTCCCATGTGAAAACAAGGGCAAGAATTCAGCCACAAATAAAGACCCTACACAAAGCCTCAGTGCTCTGAAAACATTCAGAAATGAAGTCAATTGACTATACTCGAAATACACCATGGTTAAAGAAATGTCAGCCAAAACAGATAAGAGAACCAGTGCAAGAATGCTGGCAACTCTATAATGCAGAGGGTCTTCTTATCTCCAAACAACCACACTAACTCCCCAGCAATGGTTCTTAACCAGAATGAAATGGCTGAAATGACAGACATAGAAAATCTGGATGGCAATGGGGATCATTGAGACTCAGGAGACAGTTTAAATCCAATCCAAGGAATCTAAGTAATCCAGTAAGACTATCTCAAGAGATGAAAGGCAAAATAGTCATTTCAAGAAAGAAACAAATTGATCTCATAGAGCTAAAAATTCACTACAAGAATTTCATAACACAATCAGAAGTATTAACAGCAGAATAAACAAAGCTGAGAAAACAATCTCAGAGCTTGAAGACTGGTTCTTTTAATTAACCCAGTCAAACAAAAATAAAGAAAAAAGAATTTTAAAAACTGAAAAACCTCCAAAAATGTGTGATTATGTAGAGACCAAATGTGGGATTATGCAGAGACTCACTGGCGTCCCTGAAAGAGCGGGAGACAGAGAGAAAGCAATTTGGAAAACATATTTAAGGATACTGTCTATGAAAATTTCTCCAACCTTGGTAGAGAGGTCAATATTCAAAATCCAGAAATTCAGAGAACCCCTTTAAGACACTATACAAGATGACCATCCCTGAGACACAGTGATCAGATTCTCCAATGTCAAGTGAAAGAAAAATATTAAAGGTAGCTAGATAAAAAGGGCAAGTCACTTACAAAGGGAATGCCCCCCCAAAATCAGGCTAACAGCAGACCTTTAAGGAGAAACCCTACAAGTCAGAAGAGATTGGGGGCCTGTGACAAATCCACAGCCAATATCATACTGAGCAGGCAAAAGCTCGAAGCATTTTCCTTAAGAATTGGGACAAGACAAGGATGCCCACTCTCACCATTCCTATTCAACATAATACTGCAAGTCCTAGTCAGAGTCACAGGCAAGAAAAAGAAATAAAAGTGATCTGAATAGGAAGAAAGGAATTCAAACTACCTCTCTTCACAGATAATGTGATTCTATATCTAGAAAATCCCACAGTATCTGCCCAAACACTCCAAGATCTGATAAACAAGTTCAACAAAGTTCCAGGATACAAAATAAATGTACAAAAATCAGTAGCATTTCTATATGTCAGTAATGTCTAAGCTGATAGGCAAATCAAGAATGCAATGCTATTCACCATAGCTACAAAAAGAACAAAATATCTAGGATTACAGCAAACCAGCAAGGTGAAAGATCTCTACAATGAAAATTACAAAGCACTACTAAAATAAATCAGAGATGACACAAATAAGTGGAAAAACATTCCGTGCTCATAGATAGGAAGAATCAATATTGCTAAAATTGCCATACTACTCAAAGCAATTTACATATTCTATGCTATTCCTACGAAACTACTAACAACTTTTTTTTTTTTTTACAGAATAAGAAAAACCTATTCTAAAATTCATATGGAACAATAAAGAGCCCAAATAGCCAACGCAATCCTCAGCAAAAAGAACAAAGCCCAAGATAGCACACTACAGAATTTCAAACTATACTACAAGGTTGCAGTAACCAAAACAGCACAGTAGTGGTACAAAAACATACACATAGGCCAATGAAACAGGTTAGAGAACTCAGAAATAAAGCCACACACCTACAACCATCTGATCTTTGACAAAGCTGACAAACCAAGCAACAGGGAAAGGACTTTCTATTCAGCAAGTTGTGCTAAGATAACAGGCTAGCCATACGCAGTAGATTGAAATTGGAACCCTTCCTTTTACCACATTAAAAAAAAACTCGGCCGGGCACAGTTGCTCAAGCCTGTAATCCCAGCACTTTGAGAGGCCGAGATGGGTGGATCACGAGGGCAGGAGATCGAGACCATCCTGGCTAACACGGTGAAACCCCTCTCTACTAAAAAATACAAAAAACTAGCCAGGCGAGGTGGGGAGTGCCTGTAGTCCCGGGAGGCTGAGGCAGGAGAATGGCGTGAACCCGGGAGGCGGAGCTTGCAGTGAGCCGAGATCTGGCCACTGCACTCCAGCCTGGGCGACAGAGCGAGACTCCGTCTCAAAAAAGAGAGGGAAAAAAAAAAAAACCTCAAGATGAATTAAATACTTAAGTGTAAAACCCAAAAATATAAAACTCTGAAAATTAAACTAGGGAATATCATTCTGGACACAGGACTTGGCAAACAAATCATGAGAAAGATGCCAAAAGCCACTGCAATAAAAACAAAAATTAACAAATAGGATCTAATTAAACTAAAGAGCTTCTGTAGAGCAAAGGAAACTATCAATAAAGCAAATAGACAACCTACAGAATAGGAGAAAATATTCTCAAACTATGCATCTAACAAAGGTGTAATATCCAGAATCTATAAGGAATTTAAACTAATCAACAAGCAAAAACCAAAGAACCCCATTAAAAACAGGCAAAGGACATGAACAGACACTTATCAAAAGAAGATATACATGCTGCCAACAAGCATAGGAAAAATGCTTAACATCACTAATCATTAGAGAAATGCAAATCAAAACCACAATGAGATACCATCTCACACCAGTCAGAATGGGCATTACTAAAAAGTCAGAAATAAGAGATGCTGGTGAGGTTGTAGAGAAAAGGGAAGGCTTATACATTGCTGATGGGAATGTAAACAAGTTCAGTCACTGTGGAAAGCAGTTTGGAAATTTCTCAAAGAACTTAAAACTACCATTTGATCCAGCAACCCCATTACTGGGAATATCCCCAAAAGAATATAAATCATTCTACCATAAAGACGCATGCATGTGCACGTTCATCACAGCACTATTCACAGTAGCAAAGACAGAATCAACCTAGGTGCCTGCTCATCAACAGTGGACTGAATAAAGAAAATGTGGTACATATACACCATAAATGTATCCTTTGCAGCAACATGGATAAGGCTGGAAGCCATTATCCTAAGGAAATTAACACAGGCACAGAAAACCAAATACCACATGTTCTCTCTTGTAAGTGGGTACACTTAAACATTTGAGTACACATGGACACAAAGAGGGGAAAAATAGACACCAGGGCGTACTTGAGGGTGGAGGGTAGGAAGAGTGTGAGGACTGAAAAACTACCTATTGGGTACTATGCTCACTACCTTGGTGACAAAATCATTTGTACATCAAACTCCAGCAATACACAATATAGTCATGTAATAAACCTGCAAGTGTACCACTTGAACATAAAATAAAAGTTGAAAAATAATAATGATGCTGATATATTTGAGTAACTGTGTTATGGACTAGTCAGGATTCACACAGTAGAAGAAAGAATATGCATATATGAAATGGAGAAAGACAAGAACAACCTCTGAGAAAATGAACTGGAATTTAAGGTGTCCAAGATTTGCCATGAATTCTAAATATGACTTTACAGGTATATATCCATGTTTATAGGCAAATGTATACGTATGCAGACATATGTATGTATGAAGGTGTGTATGTGTGTGTGTGTGTATATATATGTGTGTGTGTGTGTGTGTGTGTGTGTGTATATATGAATATACTGAAGAATCCAACTTCAGGCCAACCCTGCTTTTGTGTGATCTTTCAGATCCAATCATGGACAGTTACAAAGGCATTACCTGGCAATTATCATAGAGATTCCCAACACAAAAGAGACTTGAGGTAAGATTTGTGTACTGCAGGCAAAGGAGGTAGTTGCAGTCTTGAATTAACTCCTCTCCCCTTGGCCAACCAGGCTCTTGGGCATTTTTAGTCTAGTCACCTTAAGTGGAAAACCTCTTTATAGGGGAGGGTGGGGACTTCACTGTATTGTTCAGACAGTAACTATATTGTGACAAACAATGACTGTATTGTTCAGTCACTGCCTCTGCCGAGACCATCTATGGTGTGAGGTAGTCGGGTAGAGGAAATCCTTAAAGAAACTTTTCTCAGTTCTCACTCAGTATTCTGTACTTAACCAATCCTAGCCTTCCCCACCACTACCTCCCACAGACACAGGTCCAGTCAATTGGTTCACCACAAAATTCAGATGTTAACTGACAAATGACTACGCTGAAATAGCAGCTACTTCCAGTACAGCAATTACTTACTAGCTGAGAGAGTGTTGAAAAAAAAAATAGTAATTGAGGACTAATTCCTGGAAAATCTGAGCAAAGGCTTTCTTGAAGAGATCTTTTGTTACTAAAAATGGAATCTCAAAGGAGGAGACTGATGGGGCTCTCCATGAAAGCACTCAGGGAGATGTAGTAACTAAGGGGTACTCTTGACTAGAGTACACATTGTAATAGTTCCTATGACTAAAACAAGTGTTATCACTCAGCTCCTTCCAGTGAATCTTTAAATGAGTCAGAGAGCCTGGTGAAATTTACCCCAAATTCTCTTAAGTTTTCAAAAGTGAACAAGAATATGGAGTAGACCAGGTCCTTATGTCCCCATTACCCAAGGACCTCTACTAACAAAAGTAACGAATTGGGAGATGGGGAAGAAGTATATTTTTTGAGCATTTTGAATAGCTGTGTCAAGATGACTGGGATCTTGACAACCCTTGACGCCAAGATGACAGGCAAATAGATAATGCTGTCTGGTTTTGGGTCTGAGGCCAACATCAAGGGGACCTGTACCCAGATAAGAAAATATGTGTGTCCCCAGGGTGAGGAACATCATATACCGGGGACTGTTGGGGAGTGGGGAGCTGGGGGAGAGATAGCATTAGGAGAAATAGCTAATGTAAATGACGAGTTGATGGGTGCAGCAAACCAACATAGCACAAGTATACCTATGTAACAAACCTGCACGTTGTGCACATGTACCCTAGAACTTAAAGTATAATAAATTTTTAAAAAAAGAAAGAACATATGTGTGTCCCTATGGGCCAACATAAACGTTCATTGGTATGACCCCAACTAATGAATGTCTTATGGGTGTAGATATAGTGTCTATGTGCAACTCTACTGACTTATCCAAGTCCTCATGGAAGGCTTATTTCCTTATTATTCCTTAACTTATTGCTGCAGTTAGAACCATTTCAGCAGTGCACAGGAAGACTGTCCTATGGCCTACCTATGTCCTATACTTAGCACCTCTGTCTCCCAAAATCTGTCTGGGAATAAAAAAGAAACAACTGTCTTATTTGCTGAAGTTAATATAGAGAAAGTCTCCTTGAGATTATATCCCCATTCAATAACTCAGTGCATCTATGTGTAGGGCCTTGGATCAATAAAAGATTTTCAATTGATTTTGGCTGTTCAATCCATACCACAGCTCTTTGACCTTTGTTAGTGGTATCTGACATTGTAAACATAACAGAAGCTATTGTCTAGAGTGCGAAAACTTATTACATAACAATTAACACTGCACATGCCCCATTCAGTCTCTATCTACATAGAGATGATTAGGATCAGTTTACCCTTGTATGGAATGAATAAAATTGACCACTAATATACTTAATTTCCTATCTGTAATCAATGCATAAACCATAACATAGAAAAGGTCTCACTACCAGAGGAAGGACTAGCCTTCTAATACAGTCATGACACCATCCCAAACATGAAACCCCCTAAATAGGACTGGATGCTCTGTTGATGCACAGGTGATAACCCTCTAAATCATTATTACAAAATACAAATACCTAGTACCCAAGTGTAATTCCTGAGCAGTATCTGTAAGGGGAATGTTGTCTTATTCCATGTGATAAAACTGGCTCTGGCCCTCTCTGATTAAACAATTAAAAAGAAGATTAATGAGACCATTTGACTACTTATACTCTTGTATTGCCTATGTGGCAATCTTAATGCCATCCAACAATGGGGTTACAAGAAAGTTGTCTCTTTTAAATGTGCCACAATCAGGAGGATGGCCTGCAGGTCCTCCAACAAACAACCCAAATAGCACTACCCCTGGGCCGCTCTGATATCCCTTTACTGTTTGAGTAAGAGGTCTTCTGTTTGCCAATTGAAGGTTATGGCAGAAGGACACTGCCACAGGTCAGAGGAATCTATTGAGCTTTTGAACCTGTCATTTTCAAAAATACCTGAAAAGTATATACCCTTTAAGAGACAATTATTGGCCTTTTATGGGGCTTTGGTGAATACTGAGCACACAACCCATGCTTGTGAAATAGTCTCAAGACAAGAAATTCCAACCAAAAGTTATCAATACTTTTGTTTACTAATTATCTTAGAGTATACATGCTTTAGGTCAAAGTTAAAATTTTCTATGAAACATATGCCCAGATTCATGAATCAAAAAACTTCTGATAAGTTGAACTTAAAATAAATTAAAATAGGGGGATTGATGTAAGCAAGATGGTGGAATAGGATACCCAGCCCTCATGCTTCCACAAAAATGCAGACTTAACAAACAGACTAGGATAAAATCACCTTTATGAGACCTCTGGAATTCAAACGAGAGGCTACAGCACAGCAGTGGAACACAGAAACAAGGCAAAAGTGCAATTAAAGGATAATAAGAACAGTTTCATCTCTACTCATGTCATACCTCCCCCAAGTTGGCACAGCACAGTGCCAAGAGAGATCTCCTGGGCTTTTCAGTTTTCCTATGGGGAATAAAGTGAGCATTGGACTTTTCCCAGCCGATTATGGTATAACCTGAGAGGCCTACTTATATTGCACCACAATCAAAATACTCAGGGAATCAGCATAGCTAGATCACCTGAAGGTAGCTAAAAAAACAAAAAAAGGCAGGAAGGGGGTTGGTCAGAAGCTCTCAATAAACAGTACGGACCCAATAGCTGACATACAAATCACAGCAGCAGGCTTACCCACAAACCCTGAGAGCTAGCACTCCTGTGGACCCTGACAGCTGGCCTGCCCATGAACCCTGCTAATGGACCCATACAAACTCTGGCTGGGCTGTCTAGTGAAGGGCCAAAGCCAGCATGTAAAGATGCTTCTTTAAATGCACATACATCAGTGAAAATACAAGGATCATGAAGAATCAGGGCAATATGACCCCACCAAAGTAACAAAATATAGCTCAAATAGGAGATTCTTAAAAATGGAGATCTATGACCTTCCTGATAAAGACATAAAAATAACGGCCTTAAACAAGCTCAGTGTACTAAAATAGAACACAGATAGACAACCAAATAAAATTAGGGAAGCAACACATGAACAAAAAATGAGAGGTTCAACAAAGACTTACCAACTATAAAAATGTAAACCAAACAGAAATTCTGGAACTGAGGAACACAATGAATAAACTGAAAAATTTTCATAGATAGCCTCAAAAGTAGACTTTATCAAGCAGAAGAAAATAGCAAAGCAACAAACTCTAAGACAGGTCTTTTGAAATGTCTCATTATGAGAAACAAAAAGAAAAATAATGAAAAAGATTGAAGAAATCCTACAAGATGTATGGGATACCATCAAGTGAACCAATATATGCATACGGAAGTCCAAGAAGAAAGAGAGGGAAAATGGCAGAAGGCTTATTTAAAGAAATAATAAATATAGATTTTTCAAATCTGAGGAGGAAAATGGACTTCCAGATACATGAAACCCAAAGGATCCTAAATAGGTTGAATCTTAAGATGTTTACATTGAAACACATTAAATTGTCAAAACTCAAAGAAAATTTTGAAAATGGAAAGAAAAAAAATGACATCACATATAAGATAAACCCATAAAACTATCAATAAGCTTTTCAGCAGAAACCTTGCAGTCCAGAAGAGAATAAAATAATATATTCAAAGTACTGAATGAAATAAATGTCAACCAAGAATACTACAGCCAGAAAAATAGTGCTTTAAAAGTTAAGCATAGATACTTTCCCAGACAAACAAAAATTTAGCGAGTTAATCAACACTAGACCAGCCTTACAAGAAGCGATAAAGGAAATTCTTAAAGTTGAAATGAAAGGATGCTCAACAGTAATACCAAAGTGTATGAAAGTATAAATATCACTAGCAAGTAAATACATTGAAAATAATGTATTGAAAATAATACATCAGAAAATAATGTAATACTGTAATAGTGGTACATGAATCATTTTAACTCTAGTATAAAAGTCAAAAGCAAAAGTATTAAGGATAACTATAATCACAAAAATGTGTACTGACATAAAAGACATATACACCAATGTAACAGGGAGTCCAGAATTAATCCCTATGCACAGATTGTGAACTGATATTCTGCAAGGGTGGTACGAATACACAAAAGGGAAAGCATAGTCTCCTCAATAGCATCGGGGAAACAGAATATCCACATGCAAAAGAATGAAATTAAACCCTTATCTTACACTATACACAAAAAATCAACCTTAGTAAAGTGGTTTAAAAAATAAATAAGGTAGGACAGCATCAAGATGGCAGAGGAGAAAGCAACCTTCATCCCTCCCTCTATGAAACAAATATAGATACCTTTCACAAACTACTATAGCCCAGAGAGGTGTCATGGGCCCATTAATGAATCTGTAGCAACACAGTGGAGCACAATGTCCAAGTAGAAAGGATCTCTGGTGAGGTCAGCATATCTTAGACACCAGGAGATAGCTAGGAGCAAAGACAAAAGGTGGAGGCTATGGGCATCAGCCATGCTGCTAGAACCACCATCGTTCCCAATGGCCTGATCCACCCAGGACACTGCCATTTCTTTCTACTGAGGTAACCAAGAGCCATCCCCACCAGGAAACCCCAGAAAGGGTGATGTGTCTGTACACTCCTCCTCCAAACAAGAATCAGCACTGTTGAGTCACTATTGGGAAAGAAGTCACCACCTCCTCTAACCCCATGTGTGCCCTGATCCAAAACATAGTCACTCTGTAAGTAACCACATTCCAGACCTGGGTTTTATGTCTACATTGAACCCACCCACATCTCAGACATTGGGAATCATTGTCACAGCAAGGTAGTCTGCACTCCAAATCCCAGAGTCACACATTCACTGTGTGTACCCATGCTCCAGGCACTGGTTTAGCCACCATAGAGAGCTATACTGTGCCCCAACTCCAGAGCAGCTCAAACTGTGTGGATATCAGTATTCTCATTCTTAGCTCCCCAGCTATTTCACAGGAATCTGCACTTTGCCTTCTGTTACCAAGGTGGCAGCAGAGGTGCATGTGCCCTGGGCACCAGTGCTGTTACTGCCCTGGATCCCAGATCCATGATCCCTCCACATATTCCTGTGTTTCACATCTCAGTTCTGTAGCCACTCCATTGCCACCACTCATCAAATACTCATGCCACTACCAATGCAAGCAAACTGATAAGTCAGACCCAGTACCAAGAGGGATTTTATCAGCAAACCCTTCCCACTGAGAGAAAAATAAATCAGAAGAACTTTAATAGTCATTACCACTGAAGACACCAATTACTTTTGCCACAATTGCAAACATTCACAGCATTGGCTGCTGAGGATCCTCGAAATCTTTGTCACCACCAACCTCAGCTCCCAGAGCTACACAAAGGTGACACAACTCTCAATCTCATGAGTGCCTGAACTGGAGCAACCCACCCAGCAAGTGCCCTCAAACCCCTGTAGGAGAAGGACTTTCAACAGCTAAACTAGTCAGAAGAGGCTATAAGAGGTGACTGCTGCACCAGATTTGCAGACATCAATGTAAAGCAACAAGAAATATGAAAACCAAAGATACAACATGACCAAAACACCACAATAATCTCCTGAAGCTGATCCCAAAGAAATGCAGATGTAAGAACTGCCTCATAAAAAATTCAAAACATTTTTTAGAAAGATCAGACAAGTTAGAGAAAATAGTTATGTGTGTCACTTAATGACAGGGGTATGTCCCGAGACATGTGTCCTTAGGCAATTTTATCATTGCATAAACATCACAGAGTTACTTACATAAACCTACATGGTTTAGCCTACTACTCATCTAAGTCATATGATATAGTCTACTGCTCCTATGCTATAAAGCTGTACAGTATGTTACTACACTAAATACTGTATTCAATTTGAATACAATGGTAAATATGTGTGTCTCTAAACAGAAAAATTTGAAAAACATAGCACAAATATGGTATAAAAGGTTTTAAAACTGATATGTCTGTAGAGAGTACTTACCATCAAGGTAGCTTGCAGAACTAAGAGTTACTCTGAGTGAGTCAGTGAGTGAGTGCTAAGTGAATGTGAAGGCCTAGGACATTACTGTGCACTACTGTAGACTTAATAAACACTGCATACTTGGGTTACACTAAATTTTGAATAAATTTTCTTTATTCAATAATAAAGTAACCTGAGTTTACTGTAACTTTTTTATTTAATAAACTTTTTAATGCTTTTTACTTTTTTACTCTTTTGTAATAACACAGCTTAAAACACAAACACATTGTACAATTGTACCATTTATAGAACTAAAAGCCCACATTAAATAAAAGATCCCAAATAAACAACCTAATGTTACACCACAGGGAACTAAGGAAAATTGAATAAACTAAACCCAAAGTTTATAGAAGGAAGAAAATAATAAAGATCATGGAAGAAATAAACAAAATAGATACTACAAAAACAATAGAAGGGATAAAAAATAGAATAGATCAACAAAGCTAACAGCTGGTATTTTGAAAAGACAAACAAAATCAACAAACCTTTAATGAAACTAACAAAGAGAAAAGACTCAAAATCAGGAATAAAAGAAGAACTATCTTTTAGATACTTTTGTATGTAGAGAGACAAAAGATCACGAGAGGCTACTATGAATAACTATATGCCACCAATTTCAATAACCCAGAAGAAATGAATAATTCCTAGATACATGCAACCTACCATGACTAAATTATGAAGAAGAGAAATATGAATAAACCAATAATGAGTAAGGAGATTAAATCACTAATATAAAGTATTGTATTAAAGAAAAGCTAAGGCCTCATGGATACACTGCTAAATTCTACCCAATGTTTTAAGAAGAATTAATGCTAATGCCCCTCAAATTTTTCAAAAAAATAGAAGAGAGATCACTTCCAAACTCATTTTAGGAGGCCAGCATTACTGATACCAAAGCCAGACAAGGACACTACAAGAAAAGACAATTAAAGGTCAATATCTCTGGTGATCATGGAAAACCTCAACAAAATACTAACAAACTAAATTCAATAGCACATTTAAAGAATAATTCACCATGATCAAGTGTGATTTATCTCCTGGGTGCAAGGATGGTTCAACATAAAGCAATAAATGTGATGCATCACATTAACAGAATGGGGGACAAAAACCACATGATAATCTAAATAGATGTAGAAAAAACATCCATTAAAATTCAAAAACATTTCAAAAACAAACTTTCAACCAGTTAGGTATAGGAGGATTGTACCTCACCACAATAAAAGCCATATACAACAAACAAGCCACAGCTAACATTATACTTAATGGTAGTAAGTTGAGAGCCTTTCTTCTAAGATAAGAAACAAGACAAGGATGCTTATTCTCACCACTTCTGTTCTACAGAGCACTGGCAGCCCCAGGCAAATAAATTACGGGAAAAAAAAGAAACAGAAGGCATTCAGATTGGATGGGGGAAGTAAAGTTATCTTGGTCAGATAACATAAACTAATATATAGAAAACTCTAAAGACTCCACCAAAAATCTATTAGAACAAACGATTAAATTAAAAAAATTCTCAGGGCAGAAAGTCAACACACAAACATTAGTAGTGTTCCTATACTCTAACAATGAACTGTCTGAAAAAGAAATCAAAAAAATCTCATTTACAATATCTACAAAAAAAAATTCCTAGGAATAAACTTAAACAAGGAGGAAAAAAAGTTCTACAACGAAAATTATAAAATATTAGTAAAAGAAGTTTAAGAAAGCACAAATAAATAAAAAGATATCCCATGTTCCTGGATTGGAAGAATTAATATTGTTATAATACCCATCAGTTATGAATTTAATCCCTATCAAAATCCCAATAACATTTTTTGACATAAATAGAAAAAATCCAAAAATTCATATGTAACCATAAAAGACCCTGAATAGCCAAAGCAATCTTGAGCAAGAAAAACAAAGCTGGAGGAGGCACTGTACATCCTAATTTTAAAACATGATATTTAGCTACAGCAAACAAGACAGCATAGTACTGGTATAAAAACAGACACGTAGATCAATGGAATAAAACACACAATGGTGTTGAAAAACTAATATCCACATGCAGAAGAATAAAATTATACCTTCATCTCACACTATATACAAAAATCAACTCAAATTGGATTAATGACATACATTTAGGATCTGAAACTAGGATTGCTAGAAGAAAACATGAGAAACACTCGATTATGTTGATCTGGGCAAAGATTTTTTGGATATGCCCCCAAAAGCAAGGTAATGAAAAAGATAATAATAGCAAAAATAAGTAAATGGTATTAAACCAAACTAAAAAGTTCTGCACAGCAAAGCAAACAATTAACAGTATGAAGAAATAGCTTACTGCATAAGAGAAAGCATTTGCAAATCATAAATCTGATAAGCAGTTAAGATCCAATTTACAGAAGCAGCTCAAACAACTCAATAGTTAGAAAACAACCAAATAAAAGATGAGCATGGGATCTGAATAGACATTTCTCTAATGAAGACATGCAAATAGCCAACAGGTATATGAACAACTGTTCAACATCACTAATCATCAGGGACATGCAAATTAAAACCACAATGAGATACCACTTCCCACACATTAAAGTAACTATTATCAAAAAGATGGAAGATAAGTGCTGGTAAAGATGTGAAGAGAAGGGAACCCTTGTATGCTGTTGGCAGGAATGTAAATTAGTAAAGCCATAATGGAAAACACTACAGGGATTCCTCAAATAATTTAAAATAGAACTACAATATTATCCACAATTTCACTTCTGGATATACCTCCAAAGGATATGAAATCAGTATATAAAAGAGATATTTGTACTCCCATGTTCACAGTAACATTACTCACAATAGCCAAGACACAGAATCAAACTTAGTGTCCAGCCACAGACCAATAGAAAAGGAAAATGAGCCTTAAAAAAGGAAGTAAATTCTGTCATTTGTGATAATATGGATGAACGTGGAGAACATAATGTTAAATAAAGTAAGCCAGTCACTTAAAACAAATACTGTATCATCTTATCTATATGTGGAGTTTTAAAAAGTCAAGCTCATAGGAACAGAGAGTAAAATGTTGGTTACAAGAGGCCGATGGTGGGAGGACTGAAGCAATGTTGGTCAAAGGACACAAAGTTCAGCTGGAAATGAGAAATGTTTAACAGATCTACTGTACATCATGAGTACTGTTAATAATAACATATTACATAATTGAAAATTGTTAAGAGATATTTTAAGTCTTCTCAACACACAAAAAAACAAGGTAATGTACATGTTAAATAGCTTGATTTTGTTATTCCACAATGTGTATATATATTAAAACACCATGTGGTACACGATGAATGTATATAATTTTTCTTGGCAATTAAAAATTAATCTTAAATTATTTTAAGGTTATCTACAATTATTATACTTACTATTGAGTTGATTATCTTGGAAACATTTTTGTTTCTTTACTTCCACTTCCGTTTTTGACTTTCTGTCTTGTTCAAGCATAAGATTTTCTTCTGGTACATCATTATGAGCTACACAAATTAATAAATTTAGTGCACTAAACATAAAAAAACTATAGTGAAATTTTTAGATTTCAGATTTATAACAAGTATACAGTCATATTCTGTCTCATTTTTATACATGTAAAATATAAGTAAATTACTATAATTCTAGATGTTACATGAAAATAGTGACAATAACTTTAGAGGATCTGAGGTGAAGTAGTCTCATTATTTTGATATTTCTTGGCATCAAATATTTATATTAGCCTCTACTTGTTCTTGATTATTTATAATTTAGATTAATAAATATTCATAGGCAAAGCAATGAAAATTCATACGTAGTTTATTCATTACAGCATACTTTTAATTGCAAAATACTCAAAAGCACTTAAATGTACAAGCATATGAGATTGGTTAATAAAAAGGTATATATTATAATTTATGGTATTATCAACTACAATATCTAATGTGATACAAAGAGTTGTACAGGCAGCTCTAAAAGTAATGAAAAGATTGTTATAACCTGATTTAGAGGGATTTATAGAAAGTAATGTTTAAGTGAGAAAAAATTGAAATAGAAGAAAGATATCAAGTATGCTATCCATTAGGAAATAAATGTAAACAGATACTTACTTTTAGAAATGGAAATACAGGAAAGATAAACCAGAAAACAAATTAGTTGGTGACCAAAATTTGCATAGATGCTACATGCAAAATTGTATCCAATGACCATTGTTAAATTTAAGCATGTTCCTAGCACTAAATGTCTACAATGCATGTTTTCATGTTTTATTGATTTTTCCATGTGTGATGAAAAATTATGTAGAGTCCTCAGGATCATATTGCACACCAATCAAAAGAGACCATAGAAGAGATGTGAATAGTTCACCTTTACCTTAAATGAGTTACTCCTATTACATTTAATTAGGGACAGTGGCACTTACGAGGTATGTCACTGCAGACCTCCTCATTCAGAATGTCCTTCCATGGCCACTTTGTCCAAGAAGGATAAAGAAGTAGATAGGGGGAAAGTATTATATACATATGAGACCCTCTCCTTTCTTAGCTGGCTGCTATTTGGCCTCTGACTAATTTTGTCCAATTGTGGTGAGTTCCCTGTCACTGAAAAACTTTTTTTGACCACTCTTCCAGTCACCTGCAAAGTGCCCTGAAAGCTACCTGATAGTCTCTTACTTCAGCAATAAGAAGTAAGAACAGCAGATGACAAATAACATCATTTACCAAACTCAGACCTAGGTTCATTTGTGCTACTCTCATTGGTTATCTAGCTCAATTGAACACGATGATGTGAAATAGTTAGCAGCACAATCCAGATCTTAACTGAAAAATTTCCATGCAAGACAAAAGAACCTACTGCCAAGATACCAATATTTCATTAGCAGTTAGAGTGATGTAAAAATGTAACTGGGCACTCACTCCTGGACCATCTGTTTAAGTCCCTTCTCAAATACATCTATGGCTCTAGTTGCTCAACAATAAGGTCTCAAGGAAGAGATTGAGGGGCTCTCCATTAGATGTTTATGATCATTTAATAGTCACGGGGTCATGACACAGAGCCCCACTACAGTCCACGTAGTAAGGATTCCTGTAGCTAATAAAAGTGCTATCCTGGATACCCAGAGTGGTGGAGCAAGATGGTCAAATAGAAGGTTACACCAATTATCCCCCTTGCAGGAACAACAAATTTAAAACTATCTGTACATGAAAAAGCACCTTAATAGGAACCAAAAATCTGCTGAACACTCACAGTATCTGGTTTTAACTTCATATTGTTGAAAGAGGCACTGAATAGGGTAGAAAAGACAGTCTTGAATTGCTAATGCCCTGCCTCCCTCATTGATCAGCAGTGTCCGCTTGGTGCAGAGAGAAATTATTTGTGCTTTTTGAGAGAAATAGTGCAGTGATTGTGAGACTTTGTATTGAACTCAGTGCTACCCTGTCATGGCAGAAAGAAAAATCAAGCTAAACTCAGCTGATGCCCACCTATGGAGAGAGGCTAAAAGGGAACTGCATATTTCTGCTGTTAGAAATTGAGTTCTGGTAAGCCTCACCACCATGGGCTAAAGTTCCCTGGAACTTAACTTGAAAGGCAATATAGGCCATAAAGACTGCAACTCCTAGGCAAGTCCTACTGCTGAGCTGGATTCAGAGCCAGTGGACTTAGGGGGCATCTACTAAGATACAAGCCAGGATAGCTAAAGGAGTGCTGTGCCAACCCTCCTCCAACCCCAGGTAGTGCAACTCACAGCTCCAAAAAAGTCCCCTTCCTTCTTCTTGAGGAGAAGAGAAAGATGAATAAAGAGGATTTCATCTTGTATCTTGGATACCAGCTCAGCCACAGTAGGATAGGGCACTGGGGAGAATTTTGAGGCCTCCGTTCCAGGCCCTAGCTCCTGGAAGACATTTCTAGACACATCCTGGGCCAAAAGGGAACTTGCCACCTTCAAGGGAAGAATCCAGTCCTGGCAAGATCTATCACCTGCTGACTAAAGAGCCCTTCGGCCTTGAATAATCAGCAGCAAGATCTAGGTGGTATGCTATGGGCATCGGGTGAGACTCTGAGATACGCTGGCTTCAGGTGAGACCCAGCACATTTCCAACTGTGGTGGCTATGGTAAGAAACTCCCTCTGCTTGAGAAAAACAGAGGAAAAAGTAAAGGGAACTTTGTCTTACACCTTAGGTACCCACTCAGGCACAGAGTAGTAAGCAACAAACAGGCACATACATGTGCACATGTCTTCATAGGAGAATGGTATCTATTCCTTTGGGTATATACCCAGTAACGGGATTGCTGCGCTGAATGCTATTTCTGTTTTTAGGTCTTTGATGAATCATCATACTGTCTTCCACAATGGTTGAACTAAATTACACAACCACCAATTGTGTATAAGTGTTCCTTTTCCTCTGCAACTTTGCCAGCATCAGTTATTTTGGGGCTTTTTAGTAATAGCCATTCTGACTGGTGTGAGATGGCATCTCATGGCTTCGATTTGCATCTCTCTAATGATCAGTGATGTTAAGTTTTTTAATATGATTGTTGGCCACATGTATGTCTTCTTTGGAAAAGTGTCCATTCATGTCTTTTTCCCACTTTTTAATGGGGTTGTTTGTTGTTGTTGCTGTTGTTTATTTTTTTGTAAATGTGTTTAAGTTCCTTATAGACACTGGATATTAGACCTGAAACATAACTTTCATATGTACCATGAAACAAAAAATGTGTAACTTGCTTTATTGTGATATTTGCATTATTGTGGTGGTCTAGAACTGAACCTGCAGTATCTCCAAGGTATGACTGCAGGTCATATTTTAGGCCACAAAATAAGTCTTAACAAATTTTAGAAGACTGAAATCATATCAATTATCTTTTCTTACCACAATGATATAAAACTAGAAATCAATCACAGGAAATTTTTCAGAAAACTGAAAATGTGGAAAAATTGAGTGGAACAGTCCTGGATAACCAATGAGTCAATGAGAAAATGAAAAGGAAAATCAAAAATATCTCAAGATAAACTAAAATGGAAACACAATATAAGAAACATGAAATGATGCAGAGGGGGCGCCCAAGATGGCTGAATAGGAACAGCTCCAGCCTCCAACTCCCAGTGTGAGTGAAACAGAAGACTGGTGATTTCTGCATTTTCAACTGAGGTACCGGTTTCATCTTACTGGGGCATGTCAGACAGTTGGTGCTGGTCAGTGGGCATAGCCCAACCAGTGAGAGCTGAAGCAGGGTGAGGCACCGCCTCACCTGGAAAGCGCAAGGAGGAAGGGAATTCCTTTTCCTAGCCAAGGGAAACTCAGACACAAAACACCTGGAAAATCAGGTAACTACCACCCTAATACTGCACTTTACCAAGGGTCTTAGCAAACTGCACACCAGGAGATTATGTCCAATGCCTGGCCCAGAGGGTCCCACACCCATGGAGCCTCCCTCATTGCTAGCACAGCAGTCTGAGACCTAACTACAAGGCAACAGCGAGGCTGGGGGAGAGGGGCCTGTCATTGCTGAGGCTTAAGTAGGTAAACAAAGCTGCCAGGAAGCTTGAACTGGGTGGAGACCACCGCAGCTCAAGGAGGCCTGCCTGCCTCTGTAGACTCCACCTCTGGGGACAGGGCATAGCTAAACAAAAAACAGCAGAAACCTCTGCAGATGTAAATGACCCTCTCTGACAGCTCTGAAGAGAGCAGTGGTTCTCCCAGCACAGAGGTTGAGATCTGAGAACAGACAGACTGCCTGCTCAAGTGGGTCCCTGACCCCTGAGTAGCCTAACTGGGAGACATCCCCCACTAGGGGCAGACTGACACCTAAAACCTCCCATGGCCAGGTACACCTCTGAGACAAAGCTTCCAGAGCAAGAATCAGACAGCAACACTTGCCGTTCAGCAATATTCTATCTTCTGCAGCCTCCACTGCTGATACCCAGGCAAACAGGGTCTGGAGTGGATATCAAGCAAACTCCAACAGACCTGCAGCTAAGGGTCCTGAGTGTTAGAGGGAAACTAACAAACAGAAAGGACACCCACACCAGAACCCCATCAGTACGTCACCATCATAAAAGACCAAAAGCACATAAAACTACAAAAAGGGGAAAAAGCAGTGCAGAAAAGCTGGAAATTCAAAAACTCAGAGCACATCTACCCCTACAAAGGAACGCAGCTCATCGCCAGCAATGGAACAAAACTAGATGGAGAATGACTTTGACGATTTGAGAGAAGAAGGCTACAGTCGATCAAACTTCTCAGAGCTAAAGGAGGAAATATGTATCCAGTGCAAAGAAACTAAAAACCTTGAAAAAAGAATGGAAGAATGAATAACTAGAATAACCAATGCAGAGAAGACCT